>NC_034438.1:29628987-29712342 GCF_002078875.1 Numida meleagris
GGGGAAGGGGAAGGGGAAGGGGAAGGGGAGACAACCTGAAAACACACAGTTAAGATTGTCCTTTACTAACTCTCCTGTTCATAGCAATGTGAGCTAAGGTATGTCTTCCTTAACAATAAACTTGTTGATTTTATTAACTTAAGTAAAATTTTTCTGATGTTTACACAGAGTTTCAGAATATGTAATATTTATATATGAACTCAATTCCTCACATGCTCAGCATTTCTCTGTTAACAGCTCAAGCATTGTCAAGCTTTTACCTCTGCAAATGTTGCCTTTACTCTGTTCTGAGGGCATAGTACTGTGAAATCTAAATTTTCTGGGGCATTAAATTGATGTAGTATTTCATAATGCACATCCCTCTAATACATAATTTTTTTGTTTGAATTAAATGGTGGAAATGGTCATATTACTGTAATGTCATATGTTGGAACTATGCTAGTTGTTACATATGTCAGGCTCTAAAGCTAGGGAATGAAAAATATTTTCAAAGGTCAAGGTGGTTGAACAGACAGAAGATTGATCAGGATCATAACAAATAATTTCTGAAAATCCCAATTAAGAGTACAGTTTAAGCTATTTATGCTAGCCAATTTGCCTTTAGGATGGAGAATAAAGAAGATATTCAACTTGAACATAGTAATTAATTCCTCAGAGACCCGAATATTCTACACTGTAGATTTCAGTTTAGATCATTCACCTCAAGTGAGATAGAAAATGCATAAAAATGTCTTTAAAATCAAACATTTCAGTATACTCTCTGCTCAAAAATATTTGAAAGACAGATAAGTATGTTACATAATAGTAAATGATTCCTAGATAAATAAGAATCAGGCAAATAACTTACAGATAAAGTTATTTTACAGACTGGCTTCTATTATTACAGCATCTATGTGTCCTTTATTTTTTTAATGTTTTTCCTACTTATTTCAAATTGCAGAATGTTTCCTATTATTCATTTTTTTTCCTGTTGAGAAGCAGCATCCTAAGGACAAAATTCACAGTCCTGCTGCCTAGCAGAGTCATATGTATAGCTGTTGGGCCACTGGATGTCATTCAGTTTTAGAGACCAGTTTGGATTCATGAACTTACTGGTATTTTTAACTAGCCAGACAACAGAATAGTCCAATGGATAAGGAGAACAAGGGTGACTGTGGTGGTGCGAATAGTAAAAATAGAAATATTGGCAACCCTTTTATGTCCTCTGCCTCACCTCAGAGTTTAGTAAAGTCAAATTGACAGTAATTGACAGTAGCTATCATGATCTGGGAGGGATGCCCAGCTTGAGACATTGTGTATGGTCCATGCCATCTGTGTGTCACAGATACAGATGATTAGATCTTAAGAGGTTGCCCTATGTATCAGAATTACTCACAGGGCATATATTATTATTTGTTTCTTATTACCCATCTTTCCCAGCCCAGTTGGGTCTTGGAACAAGTGAAAGTATCTTCTCTCCCATGTCCTGTAAGGTCCTTTGGAGTACAACAGAAATTTTATCAGTCATTGTCTTGTCTAAATAGTTTGCCAGAGTGTATGATCCTAATACTTTTCATATATCACTGTTATGTATATTCCTGTTGCTGGGAATGCTTGATAATTTCTCCTACACCTTGATGACACAGCTGATGAATCAAAGCACTGAGCATGATGTTCTGGCTCACAAAGGCTTGACTAATGCCAGACTTGCCACAGTAACTACTACAGCAGCTGCAACACAGAGGATGACTG
The DNA here is from genome assembly GCF_002078875.1 of Numida meleagris. Lineage (NCBI taxonomy): Eukaryota > Metazoa > Chordata > Aves > Galliformes > Numididae > Numida > Numida meleagris. The sequence goes on from NC_034438.1 coordinate 29,630,719, forward strand.
TGTTTCTTATTGCCTAAAAGAGCTCCTGTATGTTCCTATATAAGATTGAACTGTATTTCCTGACAAGGTTGCTGTTAACCCATTGCATACCATATCTGGAAAGTAGACAAATAGGCTTATTTGAATAAAGGAAAGAGAGTCTCAGTGACTTGTTTAGTTTCACCTTTAAAAATAAAATGCGTTGAGTGGGGACAGACATTAAATTGGTCCTGGTGAGGCCAGTAAAAGGCCAAGAACAATCAAAAGGTCAGTTATAGAATGAAGGCTTTGCCACAGTGCTGAGATACTTTTTGTGCTGTGATCAGAGTGTACACATGAGTCCAAAACAGTTCTCTCTATTGTGCTGCCTCAGAACAGGCAGTATTACATTCTAAGAACTGCTTTATTGACTTCATTTTGCCATGTCTTCCTCCATTTTCTGCCTTGTTCAGGACAGTCTACATTCTTCCTGATTACTACTCCTTGATCTTTCCATTTGAGATTCAAACCTAACATTAGATGCTTACAATCTTAAAATAAACTTGTGAAATTAATGTCATTATTCTTTGTTTATCTGTAATGTCATCATAAACTATTTTTTTTACTTGTTGCCAATTAGGGCAGTTTGTGAGGATTATAGCAAAAGATGAAACCAATCGGTATATGAAATTCCCCACCTGATTACTTGTTCAGTGTTCTTTTGTGTAAGAACTACTGCGTCTCTGTCTGCATATTTTCTTAAGCTTCTGACTATGTTGTCCAGGAAGAAAAATGGACAGCCTTGCACCTTTCTGCACAGTGAGCAAGGATGAGATGAAGAAGAAAGAAATTGCTTAGGTAGGAGGAAAGCACTGGAAAGGATAAAATGATTTCTTTTCAGACAGCTTTGCTGACAAGTAAAGGAAAAGGAGAGATGGAAAAATTTTGTTAATGCTAGAGGAGGAGGAAGTAACCATTTTGATGGTGTCCATTCCGTGGACATAATCTCAAGGTATCTTGAGGAAGAACTACATGAAGAGAGGAAAGAACCAAGAAAGCTCATGAAATACATGGGTTTTTGCTGTATGTATGGGCAACAGGTTTAGTGAAATTAATAACTACCCAGCTTTTGCTCTAATAAAGTAGATTAGAACAAGACTCAGGCCTCAGGCTGTCAATGAACCATTTGGCTGTTAACTATGTGGGAAGCCTGACTCTAAATGATGGAGAGGGAGAGGAGGGTATGAAGAAGAATCACTGCTTGTGAGATAGTCATCCACTGCAGGGGAACCATCCTCTAAGCAAACAGTACAAATTTTGGTATTTTGGCCCGTTCAGATTTGAACTGCCAAATTTTTTTACGAGGAGAGTTTTCAATCTGTTTCACTATTTGTGTTATTTTAATTTTCCATGGGCATAGAGGTTTAAATGGAGTTAGGACAGAAGCAAAGAGAGATTTTATGAATGAAAGTGATGCTAGAGTCAAATACACCTTTCATTTGAAGAATGTGGTGAATAGCGATTAAGTCTTATATTCAACATATGTAAAAACCATTGCTCAGCTGAAACTTAGCCAGGTACATACCAATTCTCTTCTCAGTCCTTATTCCTAAATATTCAATATTAAATCTATAAGCTGTTTTGTTTAACTTAAAAGCAGATTTTTCTGTTACAGATAGAGAAATCACCTATTTTTCTTTTAAATATAAAACATTAAATAATTGTTTCTAATAGCAGCCTTTCTGGTGGTTAAGATTATACAGGATTAAATGAACTTTATTGTTTTTAACAGTTTGTTTGTGGTCTTTGTTCTCTATGTGCATAGTACTTTATAACACTGATACAGACAATAGCAGGGAATCCTCTACCAGAAGCAGCAGCATCTTTAGATGATGCAATATTCCCACTAACACAAGTAATTAAGCACACCATTAATTGCAACAGATCCACAGCCTTTCATCATTAAATCAAATCTCTTATTTCAAACTGTTCTTTTTTGGTTAGAGGGTGAAAATATTTTGGTGCTGTCTCTTGGATACTCCATTACCATCCAACTCCATTACCATCCATTGCTTTGAGAAAGAATGTTACAAGTATTATAACACCAAGCAATTAATACTTGTTGTTTCTAGTTGTTTTTTTTTTCGATGTTACTTAGGATTTCCCTTTAATTTTTGTGTATGTTTTGTTAGAATCACAGCACAAAAGTGTTTTTAAAAGTAGAAATATCACTGAGAACTACATTTCTAAACAGGTGTATTTAGGCAGCATTGAACATTGCACCATTTTTTCTTTTGGTCTATGTAAGTGTTGAATTTTGCCAACTAGTTCTTTAATCACTTTATGTTATGATAGATAATAATTAAAATAATAAATAAGATTTGTAAGCAATGAAAATTTCAAATCTTTCAATAGTTTTTGCAAAGCAGAATTTCATAGAAGGAAGATACGCTAGAAGGTTATACTCTGGAGCAAATACAAAATAAAATTATGGAAGTATCTATGCATCAGAAATTTATACGAGGCTGAAATTCAAAGCAACAGGTCATGTTTTGTGAGGAATACAAGGATGATGCATCTTTAATTATGGAAAAAAAGGAATTTTCTGGTAAATAAGTATATTGAGAAAAACAACATAACATGCAAAGTACATGTGTATATACAGGTAATGTGTACATTTGAAACCAGTTATAGGTGTGTGATTAAGCACAGAACACATTTTGAAGTGATGTCCTCTACATAAGAAGGAATAACAAAACAAAAATACCTTTATTTCTATATATTTCATTTACAATGTCTACAGCTGCTATACTCTTTATTATATACAGACCACAGCATTATTTGCATGACTAGTTTGCAATTTCATTAGTAATTCCTTTATTTACCCTCTAGAGCACAAATTAAAAGGTGGTCTTAAACAAGCATGAGCTGTGTATTTGAACTGCAATCACAACATGTTTTATTCCCTGTGCTGGAGGCTGTGCAGTAGTTTGGAAATTAAGTCCTCATTCACTTTCTGGCCTCAGAGGTAGAGGAGACTAATTTGGAAATATCTTTATGTGAGTATTTTTTGCAGAGAAAAAGAAAGGGGGGGAGGGTACCCTTCAATGTACTGTAGTGTTAACTGAGGCATACTTGATATTTGAAAAAAGAGAGAAAGAGAGATGGAATAATAGTCTGTTATCTTTCTTGTAAAAAAATCGTATTGTGTTATAATTCATATATTGATATATCCAAGTTTTGACAGTTTCTTAGCTGACAGAGCTTTCTTAAGTGACAGGTTTTTATTACGCATACAGAAGTCTGAAGTCTCAGTGTCAAAGATGTCAGTTTCCTGATCACACATTCATAGCAATTTTATGAAAACGCTAATCCAGTCTCTACAAACTCATTCCTCATTTCTACATAAAATGGGTTAATTCGCTTTTATGTTTACAGAAATTATTTTAAAATAAATATTTTGGAAAAATAAGGATCTTTCTCCAGCATCACTTATGTTCTTTAAAGCTTAGTTTCTGTGTAGTAAGTAGTTAATTCATGCCCTAAAGAGAAAACTTAAATGACTAAGAAACCACTATTTTGTTAAGTCTACAAAAACAAAAGTATAATTATATATTCATGAAACAAACAAACAAAAAAAAATCTGAAAAAAAAAGGTGGTGTTAAATAGACACAGTTATGCAGTTTCTTTTAGAGTTCTTCTCATTAATGAGAAGGTATGACTAAATTAAGTGTGGTAAGTGAACTTGCATAATTTTTCATTAGTGTTGCATCATAAAAATTTCTCCATGGTAATTTTATGGCTAGTAGCATTTTTATGCACCAATCCTCCATCCACAAATAAACAGAACTAAGAATTCTTGCTTTAGATTAAGTTCTGCTCTGCGGAGGGTAAAATGGAACAATTATTCTGTTTTCCTGAACAACAGAGTGAATGCTAGTTTGATGTTTCAATGGCAAGTAAAACCCCATCACCTGTTAAAAACCTATAGCAAAGATTTGAAACAGGTCCCAGATCACTAATTTTTTTTTGAAAAATTGAAGCTGCAATGAAGACAACTCTCAGGGATATGAAATAATTTCTAGAGGAATATTAGATGGCTGCAGGTTCCTGAAAAAAAAAAAAAAACTGAAGAAGCAAAAATAATACTGTTGGTAACTGTAAATGAGCTGTAATGTATATAAAACTCTGTGTCCAACTACACAAACAGCTACTGCACGAGAGAAGCACTGCTCTGTCTTCTTTGTCCTTCTCTATAATAAGTTAAATGCCAAGCTAGCTACTATGAAGGTGCTGAATAAAACACCAGCAATACAGAATTTCTGAGCAGAAAATGTGCAGTATTGAAAAGGGATTTTGATAGTCAATCTAATACATTACGTTTTTGCCTAGAGTGCAGTTTTGTCTCCTGATCTTAATTCATACTCATTTTACACTGTTTATTTAATGGTGTTCTTGTACTATCTGCTAACTCTTATCCAGTACAGTAGTACAATTAACACAAAGGTTCTATGGTGCCAACTTTCTGAGATTATCATTCAGGGAATGCCTCTGAACCTGTAACAGTATAGATGAAGAAGGACGAGGTTCTGAAGTGGGTTTTAAACAGATGCCTATAAAGAGCAGCATGGGACAGAAACAGTCTCAGACTTCTGCCAGCAAATCTCTGCTTCAATCTCTCCAGTTGCCTGCAAATTTACCAAAGCAATACAGAATCATTGAGTACAACTAATGAAAACTGCTAACACTCAATCAGAGATATTATCTATATGAGACTTGAATATATTAATGAAAATTCCAGAAGGAAATGAAGTGTTATTTTTACAATAATGCATAACAAGAAATGACATATTTTAAAAAATAATTTACTTTTGCCTTTTTTTTTTTGAAGTTTTATCCGCTTGTCATAACAACAATAACTAAAAAAGAATATGATGCCTAAACTTCAAAGTGTTATTGAAAACGTACCTGTGTACTTCTGATTAACATTTTACTTTAGCATTCTGTGAAGCAAAAAGACTCCTAACAGTGCTATCAGCACCAGGATATATCATATATTTTCTCTCCATTCATACTTCTGTGGAGTTTATCCAAAAATACACTTACATCTTATTTAATAGTAGGAAAAAGAACCATTAAAACTCTTCATATTACTATATTTCAATAGGTCTGCAAATAGTAAATTCAGGAGGCTGAGCAAACACACCTGTACTTCTGTATTACAAAGGCCTGGAAAATTACTCGATGTAATAAAAAAGTAAGTAATGGGATGTATCTTCTTAGTTTTTGATAGAACCAAAATTAAAACAGTTAAGAGACTGCAAGAATGAGAGATGACCTTTGATTTTTAAAACACGTAATTCTGTTTGTTTAAAAAGAATACAAATACATATTTTTTTCACTTATGGGTATTTACCTTGCCCTTTAAAGGCCAGCTAGTGAGTGGATTTAAAGTTCATACCTAAGATGAAATCGGAGTATCTGATATGAAATAAATATATTCCCTAGCTTTGATTTTAAGCTAGACTTTCAGGTAAGAATAGGGAGCAACAAAAAGAGAAACAAATATCTGTAAATATTCCAGTACAAATTTAAAAAGCAAATAGTTCACACCTACATATTTGATAGACACTGGATGTAGGCTGCAAGCTTGTTATTACTTTCAGAGCCCCACAGAGATAATTAGAAAAGTAGGTATCAGAGTGGCCTACAGATAAACAATAATAGTACTGAAAATCTAGATGATAGTTCCCATCAGCTGTACAGAGAATTATTATGGAGGTCTTATAAATCAGTATTTTTCTTCTTCTCCTCCTCCTCCCTCAACTTACTTCAAGCTTGAAGTTGTTTTTAAAATGTCACCCCCAATTTCTAAAGAAAAATTATAAGTTTATTTCTGTACACTGCACCAAATATAGATACTGTTATAATTATTTGGAAAAAATATGTGTTTTTGAGGAAAACAGTTTGCCTTCTAGTCACCAGCAGACTCTTATAATGTCTTTGCTTTCTGTTTTCAGAGATAAGAGGTTCAGATATTTTCCACTGTACTGCTTGAGTAAGAATAACTTTTAAAAATATTCCTTGAAATAGAATTACTGGCAACTGTTAATTTAGGAAAAATACACTAAGATTATTATTATCATTATTTTTTACATTTAATCTTTAAAATATATGTAGTTCTTATATTTCATTAAAATATCATGGTAAAAATGAAACGGTATGTACTCCTAGGAACAAATAACATGTTGTTGTAGTTGGTAGTGTAATATACATATATTAAAAATATCTACCGCTAAATGCCTAAAAAATCATTTTCTTTAGAAGCTAAAATTCCACTCTTTAGCTCAGCTATGAGACAATGCTGATATTTCATGAAGGCATAGATTTAATAAAAACATGTATTAAAAATAATATTTTGAATAGACATTTTGACATTTTTGTGAAATTATAATTCTTTAAAATCTATTTTTAGGAAGGAAAAGTCATGTACAAATACATGAATGTGGAAATAACCTTCACATTTAAATTTCCAGCTAATTGTACAAACAAAATAGTATGTATACATCTGGTTAGGTTCATGGAAAAAACTCGTAGCTTGAAAATTAATTATACATCATTTATGTCTCTTTCAAATTCAGTGCTCATTTATTTGGTATCAGGACTGAAAGAAATGATCATTTTAATGCAATGTCAAGATACCACTGCTGCTGTAGCAATGAACCTATTAAGAGCTAGCACAAGGAGTCTTTTCTCTTGTGAGAGGGTAACAACACATACTGTAGCAATCAAGACACCTGCATCCACTTCACTCATCCTAACATGAGCATAGCAGTACTAGGAAGCCTGAGAGCACAGAAGCCTACACTCATCTGGAAGCAGTATGCCTGCGCTAGAAAGGCAGTCTCTGTACGCTAATAATCCATGACACTTTTCAGAGCTCAGTAGCTCAGGGGCAACACTGCATGAAGATGCTATTCTGCTTTTAGAGCCAAATAAGACCACCCCTACATCTCTGCACATGGACTTCTGGCAGACTATTCTGCCAGGGCAAGCATCTCTGATATCTCTTTTCCACTCTTTTCAAGTTTCACTGTGAAATAATTGTGCATTTATTTGAAGATCACTGATGTCCCCTCTTTAAAAAGATAGATGCATTTTATGAACAGAAACACTGACATTCAAGACTTTTATGTCATTTATATTGACACTGGTAGACATCTAATGTCCAGCCATCATAACAAAATTCAAAGGACCATTTTTACCAGAATCTTACATATCCTTTTTGAAAATGATGTGCTCGTGTGAGGTACAATAAATATGACAAAGGTGAGTAATTTCAAATAAAAAAAAATCTTAAAATTAAGATCTTATTTTCTCAAGGCATTTCCTCAAACTTACATGTCACAAGAATTGGTGAAGTTTCAGTTAACTGTTATAAAAAAAAAATCTAATTATTAATTGACTTTAAAATAGTGCAAGTTATCAGGAAAAAAAAACCACCATGCAAATATTGAGCACTATTTTTTATGAAATATATTTTACAGCAAATTTGCTTATGATCCAAGCTTGATTCAAATTTCATCCCCTCGAGTTAAAAAATAAAATAAAATAGCTTAATCCACTGAGTTTATCACATATGTGTATAATTATAAATTAGATAAGCATTTCTCTCAGACATACTTTAATCAATCTTTTAATGAATAATTAAAACAATACAGTAGTTTTTCTAACTTCAAGGCAGTCTTTCTGGCAAAATAACATCAGTAATTATAGAAGGTTAGAGGACAGGAAGTATTTCATATAACAGGAACATATGAATAATTTATAGTGTAAAACTACTGCGGATTCGATTTTCCTCCAAAATTTTTGTATATGATGACAGTATTAAGCCTGGACATTTGTTTTATTCCTAGCACTAATATTGCTAGTATTCAGGAATTATAGGTTATATTTGTAGTCACAAACAGGTGATCCTCTTTTTTTCTAATCATAACAGTGTATTGCTTCTTCATTTTTCATGGATATTCACTTTCCTGCAAGTGCAAAGCCTTCAGCTGAAATGTATAATCATAATGAGAGCCAGAGATAAGACTTGACAGTGATATCATCTTGCAAATTTTGAGCCTAAAACAAAATAACTTGGTTCAAATACAATGAATTGAATGCCTAGCCATTTCCCTAGAATGGACAACATATAACCTAAATTTTAGAATGAATAAGAAAAACAAAATTAAAAAAAGATGTGCTGTAGAAGAAAAGTATTAATGTTACTGTTGTTAGAGGAAGCTACATAGGTTTTCAGTGATAAGGAAGTATGTGTTTTGAAATTGTGCCTCAGTTGTAAGAAAGTAGCAGCAAAAAAGGACACATAGGCAGGGAAAATAACCAGCAGATGAATCTTTAAACTGGTCACTGGGTCCATCCTCTTCCCTGTGATTCATAACTCAATTTCAGACATCTTTCTCATCTGTAATGCCAAACAGGAGGTAGTCCTGGCTGCCACCAGGAGAACAACCATACTGACACCATGAAATTGATGCTGCTATGATCGTTAATTTTTGATTAACTGAATGGCTAATACTCACAAACCTCAAAGTCAAGCTGTGCAACATGAAAGATGAAGAGATCATCATCATTCTGACCCCTTGTCACAAGAAGTGAAACCAAGGGGCATGAGATTAACACAGAATAGGGCATGAAAATTCTTTTTGATTATTTTGCAGACAAAGCAAGACCTGAGAAAATCAATTGTTGTAGCTTTCCCCCTTGGAGAGCCAAACAAGTCCAACTTCTGAAGTTAAACACCACCTACCCAAATCCTCCTTCTCCTGGGAACCTGCCACACAAATATTTATTGAAATCTGTTGTGAAACAGTTGGTTTCTGTTTGACTGACTATTCCAGGACTGTATACTTCCGATATTTGTTGTTATTTTGCTAAGCTAGACCAGACATTTCCTTTTATTCTATACTGGAAAGATTTCCACTATCTTAATAGTGTTCACACCTGAATACAGATATATAAAAATGGTTTTCAGTCCACAAGTCTGTGTTGTAATGGTCATTAAAAATCAAAGAAAATTGGAATTTGAAGAAAATGCATGACATCACATCTCTAGAATAGTTAAACCTAACTCAAACAAAAGAGCATGTTTGAGCTCCCACTCCACTAAGGCTCCACGAAGCATATGTAGGGGTTCATGAGAAGAGGTAAGGTACCTCTTTTCTAAATAATTGATGTTAGTTGTGAAACTGTTTCAGTAGAAATTGTTTGATGCCCAATAGGAATGCTTCGCATATTTTTTCTTACAGTGAGAATTCTGTAGCACTCTAACTGGAGCCTTTGCAAGGCTTTCTAATGCTATAAATACTTCCTTCCTTCTCCTGAAAATATTTTACCTGATCCCTACCAGCAACTCATTAGTCTTTTCATATTTACAGTGCTTCAGAAGAATACACTCTAATTGTGATCAAACATAAATTCCTGCCTTCTTCAGTTAATGAGGTACCATTTCTTTTTGTCCAGAACAAACACAAGACCTTCAAAAGAGTTTCCTTCTCTAGTTATTAGGTTTCACATTTTCTGGACAATAACATTATCTGGATGATAACCCTTCTACCTCAAACAGACACTGTTTAACACTTAGAAATCTTGAATCACAGATAATCTGCTTCATTGAACATGTTTCATACAAAACTGGAACAAAATGATTACAAGAGCAAGCATAGATCTCTAAATGAATAAATAGTAAAATTAGCATTAAAATATATCATTAAACAGACTAGTAATGATCAGTTTGCTTTGAAGATGTCATCTGAACTGAAGACTGTGATTACAGAAGGACAAAAACACAGTTCAGTAGCAGCATCCAACTAAGGGAAACAATAAGCTGAAAGTTTAAACATGTTATTAAAACATACAGTGCCCACAGCAAGAGAGCAGGACTTGCAACATTAATTGATGGTGTCTAGACCATAATTTGTTTTTAGTACCCACAAGTTTAATCCAAAAGAAAATAGCTTATTAATGACAGGTTTAATAAAGCAGGTAAGTAATCAGTCTCCAACATGTTTAGATTCACAGCTTCAACTAATTTCCTGTACTATAAACACAAAAGTAACATGTCATTTTAGTTTAGAGCCACTGGAATCTGAGGATTCTGTCTTGCAACTACAATCAATACTAATTTAGTGCTTAAAAGGAGTAAATACCCAGCTGATGTCCTTTAAAATATCTTTAGTAAGATATTTAATACTTGTATTTAATTAAAAAATTTGAAGAATTTATATCTGCCAAAAAATGGCAGAATTTAAATATTTGCTGCAATAAAAACTACACATACACAAATGCAAATTAGTGCAATTCCTATCCCAACAAGAATTCAGTTCTGTGTATCCTCATGTGGAATAATGGGAATAATTCCCATTGAACTTAAATGAGTGTAAAGAACAAAATTTCTACCTTCCATGTATGATCATATATTTAAAACTGAGTAATGAACATTTAAATGACTGAAGAAACTAGTTCTTCATGCCTCCATACCAAATTAGACATAAAGGGGATTTAAATACATACAAGGTCAAGCAATATACTATAATGAGCTAACAAATCACATGGAAAAGGACATAACTTGGTATTTGTTTTCATTCTTGGGTATTTATTTCTATGCAGTCTATTATAGACTTCAAGGTCTGTTCCAATCATTTTACTTGAAAAAGGCAGAAGACATGACTTTTTAATAAATAAGTCTGAAGTCCTTTTCCTGCTTAATTTTTATTTGATAAAATAATCTCTCTATAAATATCCCTTCTTTAACAACTCCATGAACATTTTAGAAAAAAAAAACAAAGAATTTTGTTCTTTTAGAACTGGCTTGTGATAATCTTAGTGCTGTAAACTAGGGAGATTAGTATCTTCTTCAATCAATATTAGCAATTACATGTATGAACTTGGTTAATGAGGTTCTACATGTAAAAATTAGGAAGTAAACAATAACAAATATCAAGTTTGAATATATTTTCTGAAATATATTATGACAAGTTATTGTTCCAGAGTTTTATCCTCTGACCAATCTTAACCTTTTTTAAAAAAATAACAGTTTTCCAAAGCAAAATGAGTAAGTAACTCACTGATGTGGCCTTCTATGATGGAGAAACTGCACTGGAGGTTAAAGAAAGAGCAACTGATGATGTTTACAAGGACAAGGCCTTTAGCATGGTCCCTCACTACATCATTATCTATAAATTGGAGAGAGATGGATTTGAATGCTGAATTATTAGGCGTATAAAGAATTGGTTGGACGGCCAAAGCCAGAGGGTTTTTTTCAATAGCTTTGTGTCCAGGTGGAGTTTAGTAACTAGTGGTGTCCCTCAGGGGTCTGCCTTGGGAGTGATGCTCTTCAACATCTTTATCAGTGACACAGGCAATTGGATCAAGTGTACCCTCAGCAAGTTTGCTAATGACACCAAGATGAGTGCAGCAGTTGACACAATAGAAAGGAGGGGTGCAATCCAGAAGGACCCAGACAGGCTCAGAAAGTGGGCACATGAGAATCTGACAAGGTTTAGCGAGACCAAGTGAAAGCTGTTGCACTTGGACCAAGGCAATCTCAGATATGAGTACAGACTGGGAGGCAATCCCAGATATGAGTACAGACTGGGAGAAGAACTCATTGAGAGCAGCCCTGTGTAGAAGGACTTGAGGATCCTGATGGATGAAAAGTTGGACATGACCCAGCAGTGTGCCCTTGCATTCTGGAAGGCCAATGGTATCCTGGGCTGCATGAGAAGATAGGTGGTCAGTAGGGAGAGGGAAGTGATTGCCCCCTCTACTCTGCTCTTGTAAGGTCCCATCTGGAGTACAGTGTGCAAGACTGGGGCTCCTAGGACAGGAATGATGCTGAGCTGTTGGAGTGAGTCCAGATGAGGGCCATGAATACGATCAAATAGCTGGAGCATCTCTCCTATGAAGACAGGTTGAGGGAGTTTTGCTTGTTTAGTTTGGAGAAGAAAAGTCTCCAGAGAGACCTCACTGTGACCTTCCATTACTTGAAGGGAGGTTAGAAGCAGGAGAGGGAGCAACTTTTGCACAATCTGATAATTATAGAACAAGGGGGAATGTCTTTAAACTAAAAGAAGGGAGACCAAAGTTAGATGTTAGGAGGAAATTTTTTACTCAGAGAGTGGTCAGATGCCGGAACAGGTTGCAAAGAAAGGTTGTGTATACCCCATCATTTATGGCATTGGCTAGATTGGATGAGATCCTTGGCAGCCTGATCTAGTGTTCGACATTCCTGCCCGTGGCAGTGGGGTTGGAACTAGACAATCTTTAAGGTCTCCTGCAACCTAAGCCATTCTATGATAAAATATCATGCCCATTTCCTCTACTGATATCCAGAGGTGCAACATGCATCTATTCCTGAGTATGTCTTTTGCAATAATCACAGAATCACGTAGGTTGGAAAATCATCAAGTCCAACTCTTTTGCTAAAGCATTTTTCTTACAACAGATCTCACAGGAAACCATCCAGAGGGGTCTTGAATATGTACAGTGAAGGAGACTCCACAGCCTCTCTGGGCAGCCTCTTCCAGTGCTCTGTCACCCTCACAGTAAAGGATTTCTTCCTTGTGTTTTATGGAAACTGTTTTGTTGCAGTTTTTATTCTTTGTCCCTATTCTGTCCCTGAAAAAGAATCTGTCCCCTTCCACTTCAGTCCCACACTTTAGATATGTATAAACAGTGGTGAGATCACCTCCTGGCCTTCTGTTCTCCAGACTGAATTGTCCTAGGTCTCTCAGTATTTCCTCATATGGCAAATGCTCTAGGACTCTAATTATTTTTGAGGCCCTCTGCTGGACTCTCTCTAGAAGAATCGTGTCTTTTTTTTTGCAGTGAGGAGCACAGTACTTTGCAATAGGACAAAATATTTCAGATGTGGCCTCATCAGGACAGAGTAGGTGAGGAGGATCAACTCCCTTGAGCTGCTGTCCACACTTCTTGATGAGCCCTGGGATACCATTGGCCCTCTTGGACACAAGGGCTCATTGCTGGCTCATGGCTAAACTGTTATCTACCAGGATCCCAAAGTCCCTCTCCCAGCTCTTTCCCAGGAGGTCATCCCCTAAGCTGTACTAGTGCATATTGTTATTCCTCCCCACGTGCAGGACCCTTCATTCGTTCCTGCTGAACCTCATCAGGTTCCTTTCCACACACCTCTCCAGCCTTTCTAGGTCTTGTTGGATGGCAGCACAGCCTTCTGATGTGTCAGCCATTTCTCCCAGGTTTGCATCAGCAAACTTGTTGAGGGAGAACTCTATCCCTCCATCTACATCGTTAATGAAGATAATGAACAAGATCAGACCCTGTACTGACCTGGGGAACACCACTAGTTACAGGCCTCCAACTAGACTCTGAACCTTTTATCACCACCCTTTATGCTCTACCAGTCAGCCAGTTCTCAATAGACTTCACTGTCCACTCATTTATTTTTCATTTACACTTCTTTTTCATTTATTTATTTCATTTATACTTCTTTACAAGGATGTTGTGGGAGACAGTGTCAAATACCTTGCAGAAGTCAAGATACACAACACCTATTGCTCCCACCTACTCAGCGTGTTATGACATCAGAGGAGGCTACTGCGCTGGTCAGGAATGATTTCCCTGTCATGCATCCATACTGACTACTACTGATAGCCTTCTTTCTTTCCAGTTACTTGGAGATGACATGCAGAACCTGTTGTACCATCACATTCCCAGGGCTGGAAGTGAGGCTGATTGGCCTGTAGTTCCCACATCCTCTTTCTTGCCCTTTTTGAAGACTGGAGTGGCCTTTTCAGTTTTCCTTGACCTTTCAAAGATGATCACTTCTGCCAGCTCCCTCAGCACTCACAGGTGAAACCTGTCAGGGCCCATGGATTTGTGTGCACTGATTTTGCCTAGATGATCATTTAATGATCTTCCATTAAATTATAAAATGAAAATGATTTTATCTACAAGAAATTAAAATCAACATAACTTTGTTATTTATTCTATTAATACGTGCTTGTTGTTAAAGTTCTTCTATTTTCTTGAATAACACAGTTGTGTCTTGAATATTCTGGATGAAGTATGGCTACAAATCATGATTTACATAGGAACTTTGTAAGGTTCTTTCAATTCCAGTATTTTAATTATTTGTTTTATTGAGGTGATAGTATTTCACTCATGTGGCCGAGTTTTGTGTGAAGTTATTGTCACACATTTTATGGTTAAATATTTTTCCTATCCTTATTGCAGACTTGGTTTTGATTAGTGGTGCTAAAATGAAGTTTGCATCAAATGTCTCTAGGACTCAGAAATCTGTCTATTTCTAAAGAACTTTAATTCAATAAACAGAGAATTTTTGTCTTGATCTGTACACTACTGAATGATTTTCATCATTTATAATGTCTTCTCATGACTGAGAATGCTAGCAGAATAATATTTTTATTATTACATTCACTTTCAAAACCTGATAGTATATGTTTAGCTTATTAGTGAAGATGCTAAATTCTAAATTATTTATTTTTCTTGTCTTCCCCTCATTGTTCTGCTGGTCTTCCCCTTGATTCTTGTTTGTTTGCTTTTTCTTCCTTCTGTGGATATTAACAGCTATGCAGTTGCTGTGTAATGTGTACTACGAACATATCAATTTTTATAATACTCATGTCTTTCATGAAAATTCAATGTTTTAAGTGACCTCATTGCTGCCACAAATCTATGAACATTTTAATGCGTACCAGGAAAATAAAAACACATTATGTTGAGAATAATAATAATCTCTCCTTTGAGGAAAAACTGAAAGAGCTGGGACTCTTTAGCCATCAGAACAGAGGGCTCAAGGGGAATCTTATCAATGTCTATAAATACCTGAAGGGAGGATGTAGACATGATGGAGCCAGGCTCTTTCCAGTTTCTCACTGATGGAAGAGAAGGCAGTGGGCATAACCTAGAACATGGGAGGTTCTAGTGGTTGGCGACCCTGCACTTAGCAGGGGGGTTGAGACTCGATGATCCTTGGGGTCCTTTTCAACCCAGGCCATTCTATGATTCTATGATAAACATTTTTTGAATTCAGCAGGAATTTGAGATGTTTATGTCATGATGTATTCAGAAAACAAATGACATCATAGATATTACTCATATTTTTTGAAAATACATAATTGGAGAATGGTATTTCAAGAAATGAAGATAGTTTGTTATAGACTAGATACACTAGATACTTTTAGTGAATCATCTGTATTGGAAATATCAGTGCTTTCATGGACATATTGCTTGCTCTATCCACTACAAAATTTAGACTTTGAATGTTCCCTCACTGATGTTTTTTTTTTTTTTTTTTTTTTTAGGCATATATCAGATTAGTTCAGTGTTTATTAAGCTGAAGAACTAACTCAATGAATTTCTTTTTTTTATCATAAGGTCATCAAACAAGTAAAGGTTTCTGCACTTTAGAAATCTCAATGTCCTTTGATTTCCATAAACAGATTCTTCCTACATAATATGCACTTTACTATATTAAGTAAATTACAGGCTTTCAGAAATCAGCCTCAGAGAAGAAAGTACTATTTCTGGATGCAACAGAGGGCCTGACGGAATAAGCAGAAAATTGGCCCACAGTCATCATGGACACCTAATTTCTGTTTACTATACTGACATAAGTTTTGTTCAAAGTTAGTTAAGTAATGATGTTTAATTTACTTGCAAAGTAAAATATTATTCATAAATATGTTTCCCTTTAACATGAAGCCACAGACCATCTTTCACTGGGACTCCTCCTTCAGCAGAACTTTATTGTCCTACTTTGCCCTACAGACTATTTAGTAACCAGGTTTCTGTTAAAGGTTACAAATGTTTCCAAGCAATGACAATGCACTTTAAATATGTTAGTCAATTAGCTTTAGAAACCATCTTCCAGATACGTCTCTATTGTTTCCTGCTGACTTGGAACATAAAAAGACAGGTAGGGGAAGAGAGAGTGAGAAATTGAGAGTAAAATTTAAAATAATGCCTTGAACTAACCAAGTTTGACATTATTAAGTATCATTTCCTGCAGATAAATACAGCCCTCTGACAGACCTTGTCCAAGAGTACAGTGATGTGCACTCAAGTTAGAAAGAACAGAAATTTATCCAGCCAATGCAAATAGGGAAAATGACAATAAGATTTAAGAGAGAAGATTAGCTTAGATGTGAAGACTGGTTGTGATAAGATTAGGTACTCTCATTTCATCTAGTGTTTTCATATTGACACGTTTAATAGTAATTTCTTTCCATGGAATCAACTCAAATCAAGCCAAAACAAAACAAATAAAGAATCTCCCCATAAAACCAAATCAGTGTAATATAATTATTAGAGAGGATAATAAAGAATGACTTTTCTATTCAAATAATAAATAATCATCCGAATTTGGATCACAGAGGGATATCTCATTTAAGTGGCTTATTCCTATTAATCTGTCACTATCATTTTTTCTCTATCAGGTTCATAAACTCTATTTTACTTTGTTGTGCTCACACACCACAGTGAGAAGTACCTGATTAGAAAATACGATGTCTGAGGAAAAAATATATATATATGTTTCTTATGGCTTAGAATATCTGCCTCTCATGAGGCTGATATATGTTGTATAAAATATGACACAATAATGGAGAGTGGAATGAGAAGGATAAAAATAAGAGAATTTGTGAGTTGACATAAAGACAATTTACTTGCTAAAGTAGAAGCTGTACATTCAAGCAAAGGAAAATCAAGGAATTCATTCACTACCTCTCATCAGCACATAGATGTTCAGCCATTTCCAGGAAAACAGGGCTCCATCATACAAAGCTCTAAACTTGGGAAGACAAATGTCATAACTCTCTATGTCCCTCTCTACTCCTTCTTTTCTCCCGGTTTTTATTGCTGAGCATGTGGTACAGGACAACCCTTAGGTCAGCTGGAGTCAGCTGTTCTGCCTCCTTCTCTACCTCCTTTGCACCACCATGAGAGGAGGCTCAATGAGAAACAAAATACTTTCACTCTGTGCAAGCACTGCTCAGCACTTTTCTGACAAGTCTAAAGTGCAGTGTCATGAGCTGGTACAAAGCTAGAAACTATCCTAGCCAAAACCAGTACAGTGACATAAAATATGAAGTTACATAAAAACAGAGAATCTAGAAAAAAATTAAAAGATATGATTGGCATGTTGTTTAACTCACTAGCTATGTTTTTATACATTACTTTCCAATAGATAACATGTAATTCATGCTGGGACTAAGGACAAAAATGGACTCAGATTTTTGTATCACAATATTCACTTGGATATTGAGTGTCTGATAATGAAAATTATGGAAATAGTAAGAATATTACAGATAAGTAGTGATACTATTACTTCTGGGCACAAATAAAAAAAATTGCACCTTAGGGACTTTCTCAAGTTGGAGATAGTATATTTACTGCTCTATGAAATTTTTTTCTCTTCTTTCTTCTTCCAGCTTTCTCTTGAGATTATGGAAAATACTGTATCCATACTAACTTGTTGCAAGGAGTTTCACAGCTTTGCTATAAGCTATATTTATTTTGAACCTTGCAGTTGACACTTTCAGTTTTTGTACTTGAGTTTTCTTACCGGAAGAAAAAAAGAAGTTATTGTTCTCTTCCGATTTTCCTCAAGCCAGACATGATTTTGTAGAACTTTGTCTGGGCTTCCTTAGATCATCTATTTTCTAGATTGAAGAATGTGAAGAATGCTAATATAGTCATTTCTCATAACAGAATTTTCTTATTGTTGTGATCATCCTTTTTTTTTTTTTTTTTTTTTTTTTTTTTTTTTTTTCCCCAGCTCCATATCTTGAGCATTGTTGTGGTATTACTAAGTGGTAATTAACAATCTCTTCTTTCCATGTTAGGACTGTTCTTCTCAGGGAGAATCTCTTCACATTTACTGCATGCTAAATTTCATCTGGCAGTTTACTGTCCATTCCTTCAATAAACTTACAATTCTTGTATCTTTCTCCACTGTTAAGCAGTTTAAATTCTCTAAATAGCTTAATATACCCAGAAAACTGTGTGATATTAGTTTTGGTCCTCTTTTTCAGCTCTGCTATCAATATGTTAAAAATAATGTGCAAAACTTGAAGACTATGCTTGATTACTTTAAAAATGTAGTTGTTTTATAAAATGATTAGCAACCTCAAATGTTCTGTAAATCATCAAACATACATTATACACTACAGATTTTATATTATATAGAACATACAATAAATTGCCAAGCTGACTATAGAGTTATAAAATAATCACAATTTTTCTGTAATGCTTTACTAGCTGTACAGTGTTTTCTCATAAAGGACTGATTCACTTCCCAGTCAATTGATACACTGCTTTACTCACCAAAAAAAGAAGCCACGTCATATGCATTTGACATTAAATGTGGTTATGAAATGTGGGTTGAAAAAAATCTGATTTTTTTCATATGGATATAGCTAGTAGAATGCTTTCTTACATGAACCAATGAATTGCTTTCCAATCTTACTTTGACTGTTTATTTTGTACAATATTTATTAATTCACAGTAGCAAGGCTAGTGTGTGGCATCACACAAAACAGAGTCACTAGAAGTATACTTTATTGTTGATATTGTTACTAAAAAATCTCATTTCCTACATTTCCTATATAATTTATAGCACACTTTAAGTGTTACACTCTAGGAATAAGACTTTACTTTTTGCAAGACAAAAAAAAACCCACAGCTATGTTCTCATTCCTCCTCCTCAGGACTTACACATAAGACTTTATCACAAACTCTACTTATCCAAACACTATGCTCTATTTCTCAACTAGAAGTACCTATCTGAATTTCAACAGGGATACACTTTCCAGGGCATACTAAATACTACAAAGAAGAATGAAACCTGTGGTTTATATGCATGAAAAAATCCAATCCAAAAGAATTCCTTCCAGATAGATAGGTACTGTAACAATAAACACTGTGATATCTTACTTTGAGTCTTCGTTGATTTTGCTGCTGTCCACCAAATTTCTCACCTTAGGAAAAAAAGAAGGACAGAATACAACTTTGTGAAATGCATAACAGATTCCTGTATTAAGGAATTTAAATTAAAAATTTATCACAAACAAGATTCATTTTTTTTTTTCTGATTTTTGACTCCAATTGAAGGGAAAATTCTGGATGTTCAATATTTAATTCCTATCACCAAATATTGCAGTACAACTTAGATTAAAACATACTTTGTTTCCAATTTATGTAATAGTAAATCAGAGCAATACAAAAGACAATAATTCCAATTATGCCTTTAAAAACATATATTCAATCTTTTTCATTATGGAGATATGGACACTGATTTTCACAGTCTGTAGGAAAATAAATACTTTCTGCACATTTTATACTTATTTTGTAATTATTGTGTATCATACTTGTTCTTTGCATGTCAGCAATATATACTTTTGTTTTTCAAATCTAAATTGAGAAAATTCAAACATAAAAATAGACACAGAGTAGAGAATCCAAACCAATTTTCACTGAAGGTAGTGAAAAAATCTTACAGAGACTCCCTCTTAGACTTTTGGAGGCAGCCCTGAGGGAAGAATTGCACTTAAAAGGTGCAGGTTCTTTTTATGAAGCAGACTTATTGGCTTCCAAATGACAAAACACCCATCATGATCAAGACATGGAGACAGAATCTCTTCAGCTTACATTCCTGTTCTGAACAGCAGTTCAAGGTTTAAAAATCAGTATTCTTTTGTTCATTTAGTTGACAATAGTTGCAGAACTATTCACAAATTTTAGTAAATAAATAAAGGGAAAGAACTTTGGGGATGTTTTTTAAACAGTGTGGATAAGAGTTTTTGCTGGTTAGAAATCTTTCCTTGAGATTATTTTCCACAGCATAAGATTTATTAATCCTCAATTTAATCAAATTCTCTGATTAAATGATTCCTCTGCTTCTCACATAAAAAAAAAAAAAGAAAAAAAAAAGTAGATGTACACAGTTTTCCTCAGTAAAGAACAATATCTTTTAAGTTCTAGAAATCAAAGGCATGCTGTGAAAACTCAGCCGGTGAATGCTGAAAGTCTGTGCTGAGAAGTGGAAGTGACTTTCTGTTATGCTTTTTCACTCTCCAATTGTACAGCGTTAGGGGGATGGCTGACTTATGTATATGGTATCCTTCTGGACCTCAGGCTGGAACCCTGCCCTTAGCTAGGAAATAGCTATGTGCACATTCTATATATGAAGTGCTGCCTTATCCCTTATTCTGCCCACGTTGCTGGCCAAAGAATAAGAATGAACAGAAGAGATATGGCTAAAGCCAATTTCCACTTATTTTATGGGACTCCAACACCAGACAGGAAAATGGAAAGAAGATAATCAAGAGAAGCAAATCCAAGCATCTGTTCTCTGTGCAGCAAATGCCCCAGGGTCCAAGAAGAGACACAGCAATCATCAACACGATTTTTTTGTATTGTTTTGTTCTTTGTAGTTTCATTTTTATTGGAAGCTTCTGTGCCAGACCCAGCTCAACAAAATCAGTTCACTCTTTGTTCATTTTTATCTGGCACTGGACCCACCTCAGATTCACAGATATTGAGAAGAATCATATTTTATGTCTCCATAATACTATTCTTTTTTATGGTATCATAGAAAATATCTAAGAGAACAACATTATAAACTGGTATTCAGACTTCAATATTATATAGTTTACCAATTTTTATACGCTTTTATTTTTGATTGTGAAGCAACATTAAAAGGTACATAAAATGTTTTATGACATAACAATAACATTTTCTCATCATAGAAATTTTGCATCAGGTTGCTCATCAGAGAAAAACTCTCTCAGAGAATGGTGAAACACTGAATTCATACAAAAAATGAAGAGTCAAAAGGTTAAGACTACATCTGAATATACATATTCTTCAGTATTATATGGAGCATATTCAGAATATGCAAGTATGAGTGCTGATTTGATTGCTGTATCTGTGCTCTCACCACACACTTCCAGATTATCTAGTGAAACATGTATTAGAGAGCACATTTTACTACTCTAGCTGTTTCTTTCATCAGTAAGTTCAAAAGAGATAAAAAAATTATGTGATCCCCAAATACACCTTCCAATGCCTAATATTAAGGCCAAGTTTTGGAAATACTTAAATGAATGAGTAATCTAGCTCACACAAATAGTAAAAGTGAAGCTGACAGGATAAAAATCATAGATTGCACATGGTTTTCTCCTTCAGCAATCATTTAGTAACCAACGAGTGACCAACCATAGTGTCACACATAGTGGGTAGAAGAATGTCACTGAACTACAGTTCAAGACATGCATTTTCAAAAACATGAACATAAATAATATAAATGTATTAAAAAAATAGTTCTGCAGGAAGCTATATTTTTAGAAAAGTAAATTAAATATTCTTCCACTGCATAAATAAAATATCTAATGTGCAAACAGTAGGTACAGCATTTATTGTACTAGGGAGCTAGAATGTAATTAATATAGATGAAGAATTCTCTTAGCTCGTCAAGAATTTCTGTTCCACTTGTCAGAATAGTCTCAAAGCACTCATTCAACTATTCTCTG
This sequence comes from Numida meleagris, assembly GCF_002078875.1. NCBI lineage: Eukaryota > Metazoa > Chordata > Aves > Galliformes > Numididae > Numida > Numida meleagris. The sequence continues at coordinate 29,652,277 of NC_034438.1, forward strand.
AGACCTCTGGTGCAGAAGAGGTTCAGCCAGAATTTGCCCTTTGGATGTTTACCTCTTATGAAGGTCTTCCAGTAAAAATGATGTAATCTATTCTTTATAGCATTCATCAGTCTTTACTCTCTTTATCTCATATTTCAATAGTTCTCTTCCTCTCTCAAATCATGGCAATTGCTATTTCAAAAAATATTACTTGTATTTGGAGCAGCTTAGTGTTTTTATTCCTTTTCTTCCCCTCTCATTAAAATACCCTTTTCTTCCCTTTCTTTTCCCCGCCCCGTCCCTCCCCCTCCAGTTTGTGGCCAGGAAGGCCAATGGTATCCTGCAGTACCTCAGAAAGAGCGTGGCCAGCAGGGCAAGGGAGGTGATCCTCCCACTCTAGTCTGTCCTTGTGAGGCCACGTCTGGAGTACTGTGTCCAGTTCTGGGCTCCTCACTACAAAAAAGACAGGGATCTTCTGGAGAGAATCCAGTGGATGGCCACAAAAGCCTGGAATATCACCTATGTGAGGAAAAGCTGAGAGAGCTGGGACTCTTCAGCCTGGAGAACTGGAGTCTCAGAGACGATCTCATCAATGCTCATAAATATTTAAAGTACAAGAGTCAAATGGTTGGGGCCAGGCTTTTCAGTGGTGTGCAGTGACAGAAACATGGGACAATGGGTAAAAACATCAACAATAGCAATTCCAGAAAAAATATATGACAGAACCTCTTTGCTGTGAGGTTGACGGAGTAGTGGAATGGGTTTCTAAGAGAGGGTGTAGAGACTTCTTCTCTGGATATATTCAAGACATACCTGGATGCTTTCCTGTGTAACTTACTCTAGGGAATCCGCTTTAGCAAGGGGATTAGACTTGATGATCTCTTGAGGTTCCTTCCAACCTCTACGAGTCTATGATTTGCCTTCCCCTTCCTTTCTTTTTTTAAGTTTTAAGAAAATGTTCAGCATCTAGGATTCCTGATGATATCTTTAGGCTTTCTTATACTTTTTCATATGATCAGTCCATACGTTGCACATAAAATCTGACATTCCAGAAATTTCAGTCATTTTTATTGTTTTCCTTATATTTACTATTGGAGAAGCCTAAATATATGGTTTCTATTCAAGCTAAAACTTACTTGAAAACATAGCACCAAATTCAACTTTTGTGGACTTCTATTAGTAATAACTTTAATGTCCATGCACCTTTGCATATTGTCCCATTTATTGACAGTAAAAAATTATCTCTGAATCAAATTCAGGACTGCAGGATCATATTTTTGGATTTCATATTATCATATTAATTAAGGTGTTAAGCAACTGACTTTATGATATTTTTGCTGACCAAAGTTTGCTTCATGCAAATTCACCATTACACTGAGGACCAGAGCACCACATGTTTAGAACACAGTTTTTCCCAATATTTCAGTCCAGAACTGTCATAAAACATTTATGAACATTTATGTCTATACATATCAGCAAGTATGGTGAACATTAAGAGAGTTCCTTAGTCATGCAAAAATAACCAGGTGCTTAAGTGTTTGCAGGAACAAGTTTTAAGTTTGTTTGTTTGTTTGTTTGTTTGTTTGTTTTCCATGAGCTTTGGACAGGTCCTCTGCATAGGAATGAAGTTTGTTCAGTAAAATTATCTATGGCAAAACACACTATGAGAAAGTTTCTCTGTTCCAGGAAAATTAGTCAGTTACCAGCTGCAGTTATCAGGGACATGTAAATCTTTAAGTTTCCTGGGATATATTGCATTGTAGAAGTCTGTAGCTATTTTTTAGCAACCAGTTATTTTCCTGTCTTGTAGAATGTGGCAGAACTTTTCCACTTAATGAAAGTTTATTATTTTGTTTCTTTTTTTTTTCCAAAAATGTATCACCAGAATTTCCCATTTAAAAATGTTTCCAGTCATCTAAATGATTTGTACACTTCTGCATCCTCTTACTGTGTTATTTCGTCTGACATATTTTCAGATTAGTGATTTTCCCCACATCTATATGAACAAGAAAAATCTCAGAACTGTTTTTGACTATTCTTAATTTGGGAGATTATTTGTAACTGAAAATACATATAGAAATAAATCTGTGTATACTGATCTAATATTCTGTCTTGGCATTACCATATTCTTGATATAAACATTTTAATTTTTTGTCTTTCCTTTTGAATCTCAAGAATTGCTTGTTAAAATCTGAATTACAATATTCAGTGTACTTCCATTGCAGCAGAGACATCATAAGACCAGTTAGAAAGTCTACTAAACGCAATGGAATGATCTCCCTTGGTATCTATAGACGGCTTGAATTGGGACTTTAATCAACAATGGAAATGAATTAAAAAGCAATGTGCTATTTCATAGACATGCCAGAAATCTATTCAAATAAGTTTTCCTACTGCTATTTTTAAAGCCTAAAACCACTGCACCTATTTTCCCCAAAGTAACAAACTGATCATTCTACTAATGTTATTTCTTTCTTCACAGATAAATCAATCAGACTGATTTTTTAGTGTGACGTACCTATTTTTTTCTGTAAGTGGTGCTAGAGCACTTCTGCCATTTTGAAGTATTTCTAACTTTATGATACTTCTGATAAACTATTATTTTATTGTACATAAGCTTGCAGGACACCCTCTGCCTGAGTCTCATTAAATAATGGATATTCAAAATTCATAGTTTTAGTATTCTGAAGCTAAACAACACGTGAAGTGATTACAAAAAGAACAGAAAAAGCAGCAGTATATATAGTATTAAGATATTGTTAAACTCTTATTTTTACTTATGAGAAATTCTTGAGGTCAAATTTCACATTTTCTGCTGCTTATCTAAGGATTGTCTATGTTGAGAATATATTTACATCAGTGTATACTTGTGTGGCTAGATATGTAAGGTGTACTTGTTACTTCATCTGAAAAATATGAATTTGTATGATAAGGTGAGCACAGAACATATTTAGACATATTAACACTACATACATAAAGAAGTATAAGCACATATACAGCACTGAAATAAAAGACAACACATTCTAGTTTGATAAACTAGTAGAATTACTATAATTAGTAGAATATGAGTGACTGAAGTATAATAATGTTGATAATGTCATCTATTTCACCACATATTGTCATACATTTTCTTATTAAAACAAATATGCTACTTTTAATTAAAATAGAATTTAAGCATTTTTTCTTCTGTGCTGTAGCTTATTACTGCCGTGAGGATATTTTATGATCAGGATGGCCTTGTTTTTAATAAGCTGAAATTGAGTCTATTTAAGTGGAAATGGCTGTGGGAAATTGAGGTATTTTGAAGCATGCCCATGACAACAATAAGCAATGTTCTCTGTGTCTGGCTGATGATAGAGAAAGGATAGCAATGACAGCAGATACGGAAAAATATTGTATACCTTTTCAGTGTGTATGAAAGAGGTCATTTGTAGATGTTATGTGGAAAAGATCAGTGCTGCATGATGAGGATTATTGTGTATCTATGTCCTGAAAAAGAATTCAAGGTCACAGAATCATAGAGTTATAGACGGGCTTAGATTGGAAGGTACCTTAAAGATCATGTAGTTCCAACTCCCCTGCCATGGGCAGAGTTGCCTCCCACCAGAACAGGCTGACCAGAGCCCCATTCAACCTGGCCTTGAATGCCTCAGTGGATGGGACATCCACAGCTTCTCTGGGCAACCCCCTCCTGTGCCTTACCACCATGTGAATAAGAAATTTCTGCTTAGTATCTAATCTGAATTTCCTCTCCTTTACTGTAAGAATTGGATTATAAATGCCCTAAGAAAAAGTAATGTGTTTCTATGAGTAAGATTGCTTGTTTCTTTCAAGTCACTTAGATGTGACACAGTATTTTACTTCCTTACATGAATAGATATTCCGAGTGTATACAATTAATTTGTAGAAAAAAAAAATACAATGAAGAAGCCTACACAGGCTGCACAAGCAGAATTCAGAGCTGAGAACTTAAAAACCTACGGTTTACATCTGAGCATTATATATGGTTTCTTATTACAGTGGAATAAGAAAACGGGAAATAACCTGAAGACACAAACAGAACTAATGAGTGTTGTGATCTTTCACATACTTTTCACGCACTCCTTTCCTTTTCTCACTTGAATTCTAGGGTTTATACAAGTGTCAATTACTCTCTCTTAAAATGCAGGATGGTAGCATATTTCTTTAAATACTTCAAATATAGACTCTGTAAGAGTTTTTTGGGAGGACAGAAATAGAGAAAATGAATGATTACTATACAGTCGTATTCTCATAGAAAGTGAAAAGCATATTGAACATTAATATACTGAAGAATTACTGTTAGATAAGTAACCATTACAAGGTAAGTATCTGTCACATTATGAGAATATTGCTGAAATCTAAACACAATCAAAAAGGATACTCACCATATAGGATTAACTTGCATACTATTTTTTTTGATACTTCCATATCAATGGTTATGGAGATCGGATACATATGAATGTCAATAAAATAGCAGCAGAGCCTTCCTATTGCCTTCAGAGACATGGGACTTTATCCTCATAGTTTTCAACAGATTAATATTTAGGGATTTGTTGTCAATTACAGTAAAATGTGGCATGGGCAGAATGAAAAAAGCTTGGTGGATGAAAGCAGTGTTGTTTTTTTTTTAAATATAAAATACTATGAAAAACTGTGAAACCGTGGCTCCTTAAATGTGTAAGCAAATAGAAGGATAATGCTAAATTACAGCACAACTGTTTTAATTTTCCTGCCTCTCAAGCCATAATATACTGAATAGATTTACAGCAATACCATGCCATATTGAATTCTGTCATAGGTATAACTGAAACACTGAATTTCTTTAAAGTTAACATGGGAATCCTGATAGTTGTTCCCTAGAGGTAATTCTGAACTGGAAAATAAAGTTTTTGCTTGTATTCAGAGTTGCTAAGGAATGAAACAAAGACTGTTGCTAAGGCAAAATAGTATCTGAATATTTCTGACATATACTGTCCTAAGGTTTTTATAGTCTGATCTTCTATTTTGGCTCAGTGTGACAAGACACTGAAAATGACATCAGTGTTGTGAATACACACATACTGTTGCTAAGGACTTTCACTGTTGCCAGGTGAAAATGACCTGTATTAACCTGCCACGAATATCTAAATATGTTGATAGAAGTGTGGTGTTATGAGATAGGAGAAACATGTCCTGGAAAATTGGATGATCTATTACTTCTTATCCACCACATAATGGTGAAGTGACTTTTCTTACTCTTTGTGCACACAAGCTCTAACTCATGAAAGTATCAATAAAGTATCAGACTTAATAGCAGTAGCACTATTAAATAAACATTATGTACTAGAGAACATAAATCTTAATCAAACATGCAGCAGAACCTATGAAACCATTACTGAGGGATATAGCTGGAGTCAGCTGATAGCTCTGTATGTAGATCAGACTAGCAAAGATAGATGATCTTTGCTGCTTTACCTTCAAAACAGATACTTTCAGACTGTTCTTTCTCCTTTAGTATTTTGGAAACGTGAGCACTATTATCTCAAAAGAAACTAAGAATATGCTTCAAGTAAGATACTGAAATAGATATTCAAAGTGCAAATGAACTGGTTCTTTAATTGCTGTGTGTCATGTACGTAACACAAATTCTTTCTAAGTTGCTACTTAAATTATAGTCTAATGCCTTTCTGGCAATTTGCATAATATTGCCAGTAATACTTCATAGTTTAATAGTTTAAAATTTTGTCAATCTTAGTCATTACAGTGAGGCAATCTTTGCTTATAAACCAAATAGAAAAAGGAAAGTGACTACAATCATTACACACAAAAGAAACCATCCCCAATAGGGCTTTAAGAGCAATTGCAGTATCCTGATTTGATGGATTAATCTAGCAAATAATTCTTGATTTTGTTTGTCAGTATTGAGTAAAAAGTGTTCACCTATGCTACAGAAAAATTGATTGCATTGAAATGAAAATATAAATTTAAAGGAAAAGAGTTTTAAAAAGGAAATAGAATGAGGAGTCTATAGTGTTTAGCTGCAAAATATTTCCCTTCCTCAGCACTCTTAATTAAAGCCATTCTACCATTTCTTACTCTTTCCAATGCAGCTTTGTTCTTTATTTTCTCAGGCTTTAAGAAAGCCTTCTAGAGAGTCACTTAAGAGTAGGATCTCTGCAGACATCTGTCTGCTGTTCTATCCAAATTCAGAAGAAACTATTGTAGTTACAAAAGCTAAGAAAGCACATGACTGCCCTTGTGCTGTAGAAGCTTATGTCTGTGTGCTTAGCTTTGATTGACACATTATTTCTTCTCTGCACCCCAATCTATTTTCTGCCTCACTAAGCTTACAAAACTCTGCATAAATCCTCCATCTCAGCTTGTTCTGTAATCCTATGAACACCACTGTCTTCCTGTTCATTCCTTGAGCCAGTAAGTGCCAGCTGTTGGACCTGGAAACAATTTTATTTGTGTGACAGAAGGAAAAATATTTGTTCAGAAAGCTGTGAAAATGAAAACACACACACACACGCAAACCAACCTTGTGACTATGATTAAATATTTGAGTGAGAGTTTTTGATTCAAGTAAACAAATTTATTGTGGTTTATATCAAAGCACAAACTAACTTTCACTAGATAAGTTTGCTATGGAAAGACAATACCCTGAGAGTACTCAATCTGTAAACTAATCCATTTTTGATAGTTCTGCTCTGTGTGAAACAGAGGTCATGCTGAGAAACGAAAAAACTGGAATGAACACAAATCAATTATCTTAATATATTCTGCCGTATTGCATCCATCAAAAATGTCCTCATTTTTAATGGGAAACAAAATGATCCATGCATGCTTCTTTCATATTTTCTTACAAATTATAAAATATTTGCATTTTCAAAACCCAGAATAGAATTACTTAAAAGGTTTTGTCAGAAACCCATTAATAAGTGAACATATAATTAACTGTGAGTAACTGTATGTATGGATTACAATAGCTCCCGGGAGGCAGTGCCTCCAGAGATCAAAGGAGGAAGCTGGTTTTTTTTGTTTTTGTTTTTGTTTTTTTTTAATGGAGAGGCACTGGGAAGGATAGATCTGCATGTTTCTGCAGTCCTTGCTGCAGACCTCTGAGTTCCATTAACACCTGTGTTATGAAAGAGAATGATGCTATATACTTAATGGGAAATCCTCCTTTCACCTTACCAGTAAGGGACATGTGCCTAATCTCATTGACTCACACCACAACTATGATATCTCCTGACAAAATCCTCAATGTCTGCAGACATGAGGGTAGAATTCAGCTATTTTAGAGATCAAGGAAATATCAGAATCAACAGCTCTCTTAGAGTATATCATGTTGTACCGGTCAGGACAGCCAGTGGTACTGGTGACAATACTTCTGTGTACAGAAGTTGTCTTTCATAGTCAACACATTTTTGTACTCCTAAGTGATAACTCTGACGTGAGTGAAGTGGCCTGCTCTGTGTTGTCAAACCCCTGCAGTCTTGTGCCTTGAGTGAAGAACAAGTGCTGGCTTTTTTTAGGCATAGGAAGTGAAAACTGAGTACAGCCTTGCAAGTGTTTCCTCTTTACCTGTAGCAATTTATCAAGACCAGAGACACATGACAGATTTGCTACTGAGCTTTAAAAGCAGCCCTACACTTGAGAAGACAGTTCCATTTTTTCCCACTGTTTTTTTTTCCTCAGAAACAGCTCATGCCTGAGCACAGATTGGAAGGGGTGTATGCTGCTAGGAAGCCTGGAGAATCCACAAGGACATTTTCACTTTTAGATTTCTAGGAGGATGTGTTTTCTTCTTTTGAAGACTTATGTAGTTACACGCGTCCAAGCAGAAATGTTTGTTTTATAGTGCCACATGCCAACAGCTCCAGGTAACATCTTGAAATTCGTGTAATCTCTGAAGTGTAGAGACCTGTGATTGCTATGTTATTTTTCAATACATGGTGTTGAACTGTAACTGTCTACCTGCCTCTCTTATTCTAGAAATAATGATACCCTAGATAAAAAAAAATGCTGGGAAGGATAACAGGGTTATTCTGCGCTGGCTTGTAGAAATCACTTGGCTAGTAAGGAATAAAGGAGAAGTGCTAGATCAAACTCAAAATTGAGATAGCATACTAGCAGGTATTAAGAAAACAATATAACATTCTTTCTGTATTCCTTTATTTTTGTGCTGTTTGTTATATATTATGTGTTTGTGATACATTGTTATGGCTTAACTGTCACGGTTTTATGATTTTTCTTATCAGTATTCCACATCACAACATCATATAAAGCACTGGGATTTAAAGAGTTAATGCTCCAGTTCCATGGACTGAAAATTTTCCGGGTACCTGGTTCTCAGAAGAAAAGAAGAACTACATACTCCAGAAGACTTTGCATTCAAAGGGAAAAAAAAAAAAAAAAAACTCCTTACAAGTCACGAGACTCTTTTTTCACTGCCCAGCCCTTCCTCCTTCAATTTTAGAGTAAGGCCTTCAGTTTCGGACACACTTTCTTCTTTTATTTTATTAGCCTCAATTCCATTTATATTGTATTATATTGTGTATCTTGCATTCCTATATCATATTTAGTAAATTAGCTTTCCTCCTCAGATCACTGACCCTATTCTGTTTTTAGGTCCATCTCCCTACCCTTCTCCCTTTTCGCTTTCCTGGAGCATGGGTCCATGGGTCCCCTGCACCACTGGTTACAGAACTGGGCCGAAGTGGCCCATGAATCATCAACATTTCCTCTCCCCCCTTCCCTTTTTTGGGCTGGTGGGTCTGTGGGCTTGCTGTCCCCCTGTCATGGACACAGACAGATCTAGAGAGATCTCCGTGACACTTAACCTATCACATAGATCAGCACTGAACAGCCGTTCACTCACTCACCCTAGGCGCAATGAGGGAGAAAACTAGAAACAAACAACTCATGAATTGAGATAAAAAAAGTACACACTACTACAGAAAAGGGAAACAAAAATTGATGGTAAGTATATGTGTATATTCACAGTGCAATTACTCACCAACTGATATCAGGCTAAGAATACAACTGGTTGCTGACCAACATCTAGCCAAACAACAAACACTGACCAGTCACCCAGCCAATGGCCCACAGCTTTATATCCTTCCCCATGATGTCACATGACATGGAATAAGCTCTTGCCTAATTCAAGCCAGCTGTTCTGGCTCCTCTCTGCCACACCATAATTGTGGTGACCCTTCCCCTCCAAGCAGTCCCTTCAACCCAGCCCCCAGAGCAAACCTGTTCCTCAGCAACAACAAAACCGTTGGTATGCAATCAACCCCGTCTCACCTGAAACCAGAAGAATATCTGCCCCTTATTGCATACCATTTTCTTCATGCTCAGGTTATAGGATCATAGAATCATAGAATCACTAAGATTGGAAAAGACCACCAAGATCATGTTGTCCAACCATCTGCATGCCACTAAAATTTCCCCACTAAATCATGTACCTTAGTACCTTAGTACTACATCTAAACATTTCTTGAACACCTCCAGGGATGGTGACTCAACCCCCTCCCTGGGAAGCCCATTCCAGCACCTGATCACTCTTTCAAAGAAGAAATTTTTTTGAATAACCAACTTGAACATTTCCTGGCACAACTTGAGGCCAATCACTCTAGTCCCATTGTTAGTTATGCCGGAGGAGAGGCCAAAACCCATATTGCCACAACTTCCTTTCAGGTAGTTGTAGAGAGCTATACAGTTTCCCTGAGCCTCCTCTTCTCCAGACTAAACAATCCTAGTTCCCTCAGCCACTCCTCATAAGACTTGTGCTCCAGACTCCTCACCAGCTCGATTTCATTTAATTCACTATCACACTCTGGGCCCAGCCCTCCAGTCAGTTCTTTATCCAGTGATGAGTATACCTGTTCAAAACACAGACTGACAGCTTCCCTAGGAGAATATTGTGGGAGATAGTGTCAAAGGTTTTACTAAAGTCTAGGAAGGCTATGCCAACAGCCTTTCCCTCATCCACCAGGTCAGTCACTTGATCATAGAAGGAGATCATGTTGGTCAAGCAGGACCTGCTTTTCACAAACCTGTATCTTGGCTGGGCCTGATGCCCTGGTTGTCCCACATGTGCTGTGTGATCTCACTCAAGATGATTTGTTTCACAACTTTCCCTGGGACGGAGGTCAGGCTGATGGGCCTGTAGTTCCCATGATCCACCTTACTACTCTTCTTGTAGATGGAAGTCACACTGGCAAGCCTCCAATCCTCTGGGACCTCTCTGGTTACAAGAAACACTGGTAGATGTTGGAAAGTGGCTTAGTAGTCACCTCCACCATCTCCCTCAGCACCCTTGGATGGGTCTGATTTGGCCCCATGGATTTGTGACAGTCCAGATGGAGTAGTATGTCTCTAGCTGTTTCCATCTGAATTGTGGGGGGTTTATTCTGCTCCCCATCCCACACTTTCAGGTTGGGGGTTAGATAGTGTCATTTTCCATAGTGTATTACAGATGTCTGTTTTCCTTCAAAGATATAATTAAAAAAAAGTCATCTTCAGTGTAAAATTCCATAATTTATGTGAAACTTTTAGGAAGTCTGTAATGCTAGATCTGAAGCTGGATGATTAGCAGCTTGAAAAAAGCCTCATCTTTCACATACATAGCAAAATGGTAGTGTAAAACTTTCTTTCTGTCATTAGTCCCTGAAATCGATAGTTGTGCATGGGAGGCTAAAATCAAGCTTCAAATTAATCAGCAAGAAAATACCTAGAACCTAAAATTGTCAGTGACTTCTTTGAGAGTATCATTTGACCTTGGATAGCCATTTCAGTATTTTATTCCTGCATAGTAGCTGTCTTCATACTAGTCAAAGTTTCCGGAACATACCAAAATAGGTGCCTTTGATGAGTACCATGAACACTCATCAGCCTCAACTTAATTAGTTGGAGAGGCTGATCACTTACAGGTGTATTGTAATTCTTAGGAGGATCCATTAACAAATACCTAAGTGAAGATATTTTTCTTGACTTTGAAACCCAGTCAATATTATAGACTGACAAAAAAAAAAAAAAAAAAAAAAGGGTATTGGCTTATTGAAAATAATTGTCTAGCTTCATTTTGTTCATTTATACTATAAATGAATCAGTGAAATATATCAGTAAAGCACGACAGATTTTATAGAACTTCTTGAGGAGTTCATTGCAAGAGCTTGTGACCTGGAAGTTGTCTACTCACTTCATTGTTAACTTTTAATATTTCTGCATCATTTAATAACATGAAAAATTGAATTGCTATGATATTTACATGATTGGTTTACTGCATATCCTTTTTCATTAGTAATGACTGAAAAGAACTTGAGAAATTTGCAGTGTGAATTAAGGTTAAAATTACTTGAATGCCCATACTGGCCTTATTCTATTAAGGACTATGATAATTAAATTCCCATTGACTTTCATAAGAATACAGACTGAATGTATACTTTACATAGTCTTATCTTCATTGTATCTTAAGGCTTTAAAAGTTGAAAACAAACAAATAAATAAATAGTACGATGGAAGACCAACTGCAAACTTTTCTGAAGAAAGATTTCAAAAGAATTATCCATATTTGGGTGCCAGAATGAGAAAAGGCAAAATTAGAATGAACATGACCTTACAGAGCTGAATAAATGGGGCAAATTGTTTAAAACCTACAGTTTTCAAACAACACTTTTTATGTTCGAGATTTAAGAAATGTAGTAATGATTAACAGCTATCAAAAAATCAGAGAACCATAGAATCATAGTCACAGAATGGCTAGGGTTGGAAGGGGTATTAAAGATTGTTTAGTTCCAACCCCCTTGTTGAGGGCACGCTTGTCACTCACTAGATCAGGCTGCCCAGGATCCCATTAAACCTGGCTTTGAACACCTCCAGGGATGGGACATCTACAGCTTCTCTGGGCAACATTTTCCTGTGCCTCAGCACACTTTGATTTAAATATTTCCTCCCAACAACTAATCCAACATTCCTCTCTTTTAGTTTAAGACATTCCTCTTTGTCCTATTGCTATCTGTCTGTGTAAAAAGCTGTGCTTCAACTTTCTGACCATCTTTGTGGCCCTCATCTGCACCTGCTCCAACAACTCCATGTCTTTCTTGTGCTGGGGATGCCAGATCTGGATGCTGTACTGCATGTTGGGCCTCACGAGGACAGAGCAGAGTAGGACAATCACCTCTATTGCTTTGCTGACCACTCCTCTTTTGGTGCAATTCACATTATAGTTGGCCTTATGGACTTGAAGAGCAAATTGCTAGCTTATATCAGACATCTAGATGTTCAGTGTCATCATGTGGTTTCAAAACCTGCTCTGCTTTCATAGTGGTAGGGAATTTGCTCCCTCAGCATCCACCTCCATTCAGAGAAATGAGAGATGTGGGAAGCCTAATTGCTATTGTACACCGAGGAAAAGACCTTGTTGAGTATCTCAGCTTCCCCCACATTTGTTGTTACCAGTTCTCCCTTTTCATTTATCAGAGGGGGTCTGCTCTCCGTGGACTTTGTTTTTTGACTTATGTACACACAGAATCCCTCCCTGTTACTCTTCTTAACCCTCAGCAAATTCAATTCCATCTGTGTCTTGTCTTTCTTGTTCCCATATCTGCACATCTAGACAAAATCCCTGTACTCAGTTGTATAATCCCTGAACTCCTCCCAGGCCACAATTCCCTGCTTCCCCTTTTTATACAGTTCCTTCTTACACCTCAGTTTGATCAGCATTTACTTTCTCAGCTACATCAATTTTCTGCCTTCTCTGCTTGGTTTCTTACACTTGGCATTAGAGAGCACTTACACTCTAAGAAATGCATCCTTAAATAGTTATAAGATCAGCTCAGTTCCCTTTTCCCTTAGGAGAGTTTCCCAGGGGATCTCTCCCACCATATCTTTAAATAGCTGGAATTTCACTCTTCTGTGGTTCAGGATCTTGATTTTGCTCTTTGCCAGACCTATATTCTTCAAGATCATTAACTCAGTCAGCGCATGATTGCTGCTGTCCAGGCTGACTACAATCTTATCCTCTTTAATGAACTTATTTGCTTTAGTGAGCACCAAGTCCAGTAGCACTTCTCTGTTTCTTTTGTGTAATGTCTGGACCAGGAAGTTATTTTTAGCCCATTACAGGAGTCTCCTGGGTTGCTTGTAGCCCACTGTGTTGCTTTTCCAGAAGAAATCCAGGTGGTTGAAAAAGCCCATCAGGATGAATGTCTACAAGTGCAACACTTCTTGTAGCTACAGTAAGAAGGCCTCATCAACAGATTCCCCTTAACCAGCTTTCCTGCAGTAGACCCCATCTGCAAGGTTCTCCTTATTGATCTGATCTGTATTTTTTACCCACAAGCTCTCAGCCTGACCATGGCTGGTTTTCAGAGGCAGCTCTTCCCAATCTATCAATTTTTTTAACATAGACGGCAAGATTCCCCCTGCTCCTTCCCTATGTATCTCTTCTAAAAAGCTTGTAGCCCTCAGTTGCAGCATTCCAGTGGTGTAATTCATCTCACCACATTTCCATGATAGTAAATAGGACACAGATTTCTAATAGCATTGAGTTTTCCAAATCATCCATGGTGTGTGCATTATCTGGGCTATTGGCTGTGTTAACTTTCTAGAGGTGCTATCCCTAATTCATAGAATCATAGAATCATAGAATTATGGAATCACAGAATCATAGAAAGGCTTGGGTTGGAAGGGACCTCAAGGATCATCAAGCTCCAACTCCACCAAGATATTTCACATGTTTATCCCTGCTGCTTCCCACTGCTCCCTGTCTTCTCTATCACTCAAGTACATTCAATTCCTCTGTTTAATCTAGTTTAAAGCTCTAGTAATCAGTCCACTCAACTTGCTGCCCAGAATACTCTTGCTCCACATATCATTTTCATCCCTTTGGACATCAGCATGCATTGTCTCTCAAAAGTGCACCTGTGATCATAGAAACAAAAACCTTGAGGATGGCATCAGAGATGCAGCTAATCATTCACCTGATCCATTTGCTTCCTAGTTACCAGGTCCCACTGTACAGCTGGGAGGACTGAGGAGAACACTACCTGATCCCCTGATCACTTCAATGTCTTTCTGAAGGACGTAAAGTCTCTTTTGATATTTTGTAGTTTCCTCATTGCAACCTCATTCTACCCTGCTTGATGAGTAGGAATGAATGAGTAATTCTCTGGCTTTACCAGGCACTGTAACATCTTTGTGATATTGCTGATACAGGTAGGTTGTGTGCGTGGGAAATAGGTGTTTCACTGCAGCAAAGAGTCTCCAATTACTAACACCTTTCCACTTTTTAAAATTTACATTGTTCCTAATAAGTGTGGTTGATTGGACCTACTTTGTGTGGTCGTCCTTTCCCATGCCTTGACTATTACCCGTGCCTTCTCCTTTTTCCATCCCCAGAGCCTCATGTCTGTTTCACATGGACAGTTCAGTGGAAAAAGAGTGGCTCCTTTTTCTGCTCCAAGCAGAGATGATGGTTCAGTCTCTCCTGTCTGGAGTATTGTTAATTCTGTCAACCCAAGATTGGAAGCATGCTTAGCTTCTCCCCCTTGCAGGACCTGAAGAAAAGGCTGTCCCTAAACTTGTCAGTGTGCAATACCATGCATGTTTTTATCTCTTGCATTCCCATAGACTACGCTACCTGGTGATATCTTCTCACAGCTTGCTCAAAGAAGTTCATCTGGCAAGAGAGTAACAAAGTAACAACAAAGAATAGGACGCTTCTCTCTTCATGTTTGTTATTGTCATGACATTGTAGGTCTAAAATTAAATCCAAAGTAATTCTTTCATCAAGTACAAAACATCCTCTCAATATTTTCTGCATTGTCTCTGCAAATTCTTATGCCATGATCTCAGCAATGTTGAACTAAATCATAAAGCGTTATCTCCTTAGTATTTACTTCTGATGAACTGAGTTAATGGGACTCTGTAAGATAAGTGAAGGTTCCTGCACTATTGAAATTCCTCTCACATAGTTTTGGAAACAGCATCCTTATTCCACTGAAGTTGGCTGAATCCTGTTACTTACAGCAAAGCATCACCTGAATTTGAAAATAATGAGAATATATAAAACTGTCTTTCTAAACTAAGTTTTTCATTGTTTCAAGCTCATATTTTCATAGCAGCTTTCTGTTGTTCCTTTGGTATTGCAGGTTTTTGTTTGTTTGTTTCTTCGACAAATGGTGGGAGTACAGCATGTTCCAAAATCTATTATCTTCTGCAGTTACTCCACTGCTCTTTATTTTCTCTTTCTTACCATATTACTATATTGCTCTCCAGGGTCCAGTGTAATGTCATGGGAGAAGCTAAAGGGCTAAAACCTCTTTATATTCAGTCACGTGACTGTGAAGGAAAAAAAAACCAGCACAAACTAATAAACAAACAAACAAACAAACAAAGCAAAACAACAATTAAAGAGTTGTTAAAGATCTGGGAAGCAAAGAAATGTTTTAATAATTTGCATAAATTAACATTACTTTCTTGAAATGACCTGAAGCCATTAACAAGTTTAGAAATTCTAACTTCACAGATATTAGATTCTTGCTAAATCTAATTAGAGATATTTGTGGTTTGCATAAACATACCATCCTTCAGCTAGTTCTTTATAGGAAGAAAAAGAACATACATGAATCTGAATAGGTTTTGCTTTACTGATCATTTACTGTCATACTTTATTATGAAATGCAAATTTCCACTCAGATTTAAGAATGGAACTGACACTTTCATTATACATAAATGTGAACACTGCCTATGTATTCACATTTCAATACTGCAATGCTTTCTATTGCTCTAGTGATTTATTTTGTAAGCATTAATAACCATCTCTCACAGCATTCCCAGTAGCAGGTAATATAAGTATTAATATCCCTAGTGTTCAAGGAGGAATGTCACAGTCTTTTATCAAAACACGTCTGATAATGTAGCATTTGGTGAGAGGTGAAAGTGAAATTGAATATCTTATGGCAGCAATCATGTAAATATATTTTTTTGCAAACATGAAAATCTACTGCAAGAATTCTCACTTTGCGATGTAGCTGTTCCATTCAAAAAGCAACCCAGAGAGTAAAAATGTTTTCTTAGTTACCTGAAAGTATAATTTTTTGTTGAAGAATGAAAGTTTATTTTTCTGCTAACAAAATAAATTCATTTATGAATCTCAGAATTCTTTTTTTTTGTCTACTTGCTGAAAATTAAATGTCCTCATTAGCAATTACACTTTACTATGAACCAAAGCCAACTACAAAAAATGCTACAATTGAATGAGATAACAAGAATTCTGATATTTAGTTCTAATATTTTCTCTTTATAATTGTATTTTTGCCTCACCAATATACCCAGGGCTTTGTAACTGCTGTCCTTCATCTCTGTACAGTTTTGTTTGAAAATTATTTTCACTGCGCTTTGAAATTCTTAAATGAAAGAGTATCTACTGCCCAGGGCAAAGTTACTCATAACAAGACACTTCATCTCTGAATTGCTAGACTCAGTCAATAGACTGCTTGCTTCCAAATACAAACACGTTTTAGTCAACCAGAAACCTCATGGACTAACTTTTGTCACTAATTTCCCACTAAATAAGGAGGATAGTCTTTCAAGGTATCCTGGTACTGGAAGTTATTCAAAAGGAAATAAATAAAATTAAAAAATGAAATTATTCCTTCTTGGAAGAAATAATATAAACAAGCAGAAACATAAGATTTCTCTTTTCTCTCTCTCTCTCTCTTTTTTTTTTTTTTTTACATGAAAGAAAGATAACGAACAAAAAAAACAGTGAATCCTCCCTTTTCTTATAATGAACAACTTGCATTTTATTCTGCACTTTTTGACTCTACTTGACAAATCCAGGTAAACAAGACAGGCAACGTACCTCAGATAATCCTAATTATGTTCTGTCCCAAGGCCTTTGTGTAGAAGAGCTTTCACTACAAGAAGGAGGAAACTGAACTCCAGTAATAAGACTTTGATGCTGATTAAATATTCTAGCTCCAGCTAATCACTATTGCAGGTAAAGTGATGAAGGTTGTGATACCACAAACCATTTGCCTGTCCTAAGCAGATCTACAGTTGCATCTTTCGGCGCAACTCCTCTTGGAGAAAAGAGCTGGTGATTTCCAGGTAAAGTGTTATCAAAAATTGTTAAGGTTCCTTTAAACAGTGTAGAAACCCCCTCATAGTGGGATAAATCTAGCTGTTGTAGAAACATATATGTCTAGGTTTCACATGTTATACTAAGGTAATAAAGCTTAAGTTTTGAATCCATCTTTCGCAGTACAATTTCACACTCTCCTATGTATTCATTCAGAAACAGCAAGTAAAGTCTTCAGCATAAAAAATGATTCTATTTTTTCTTCCAAAACAGAAATTTTATCATACATTTATCATGTTAGAAATTCCATGTTGCCCTGCTCCGCAAATTTGCGAAAGACGATCGACAACAATGGGAAAGTGTTTGTTAGGGGTTTTCCCACTAAAGAAAACACTAGTGGAGTTCTCAGAATCCAGATTTTGTAGGAAAACCTAGTTGGAATCTTGCTTGGATGAACATATTCGTTTCTTATCCTGTAATATTTATAGAAGTAATGCATACTTATATAATGGGATGAATTATTGTAGAACTGGACGCAATATACTTTAATTCATGGTAAGGCTTAAATAATATCTTTGTACTGCAATGGTAATACTGTTGGTACTGTTAAATCACCTGAAGCAGCTAAGATCACACAAATTAATTCATCTATATAAAATGTTCTACTCATTGTCATGTTAACAATGATTTCATTTATTTATATGCTTAAAAATAGTTAACTAAATACAATTCATATAATTAGTCATCTAGAAGTGATTCAGACTCCTCTATCATTCTTATAAGTAGCAGATATGTCCAGTAATGAGAAAATACTGAATGTTAGTGATACTCCATTTAATAAGTGAGACGAGAAATAAAACCTGTGAAAACATGAAAAGAATACCATTTTTCTTTTCATTGCTCTGACAGACAAGAATGGAAAAAAAATCCAAAGTGTGTGACTATGTACTGAAGACTGCACCATTTTGTCTTGTGACAGTGGATCAGGGTGAAGACAAACTGAGCTCACGCATGCTTACAGTGATTTTTGCTTCAAGGAAGCTGCAGTTAGAATGTAACATTGAAAAGTACCTGCTTGTTCCCTGAACTAAAATGTCACCAATTTTCATTGCTTTTTTTGTCATATAACAGAAAAACTAAACCTCTGTAGTCTATGCTATGAGATTATGACTGTATGTTGCATGGATCAACGGACTGTCTTGTCCCAAGTAATTTCTGTTGCACAGATGAAACTTACAACAAGTCCTTTCTGTAAGTGCTCCTTGCTATGCTGCAAGTAGGTATACTTATTGGACTTCTGTTAAGCATAATTTGTTATCTAATTCAACATTTTTTTTCACAGTTAATCAGTAGCTCTTCCATGAATTGTAGATGGATATGTAAGCAGCAGCTGAGTTCTATTTAACTGATTCTATCCTTTCCAACTGTGGCCTGATCTTCCTTTAAATAGTCTTAGATAAATTGTTTTTCAATGCAAAATGTTGAGTCCTAAGTCTGCTAAAAATAATCATGCTCAGATGTGATTTTAAAATCTTAGGAAGCATTTCTATACCTAACTTCCTTCTGAGAGGCCATAGACTACTTACTTCCAAAGTAGTATATCTTCAGGGTGTAGTGGAAATGCTAAGTCACAGGTTGAAACAGTAATTGAGCACCTGGTAGGAAGACAGGGCCAGCCCAGGGGAGCTCAGGTGCATGCAATGCACCTGAGTGACTGGAAGGGGAGGAGCCAGGATCCACTCCTTCCCAGACCTCATTTAAGAGTTGACAAGGAGGACAAGGGTATCTTTCTGGAGATCTTTGCATGTTTGAGGCCTTTTGAAGGTAAGCAGCTTCTTTCCCTTATTTCTGTGCTCATGGCTGTTGTGTTTCAGCAAATCCTTGCTTGCTACAGCATGGGCTCTTGCTCCTTTGCTGACATTGTTGTGCTTTCCATTGCATTACTATTGGTGTGTGAAACAGCAGTATACATATTTAGAGTAGATTATCTTAAAAGGATATTGTATTGGCTGGTTATTGGGTTCCCTACTACCCTGAAGGAGGAACACCTAGGGGAAACCCTGGGATTCCTGGGCTCTCTATGCCTGAGTGCTACATGAATAATTGAAGAATGGGGACCTATAAGGGACAATGGTTCCATTATTAAATGCCATTCCAACATGGCAGAATTCCTGAATAAATTAGAACAAACTTTCCTAACAATCAAGGAAAGAGCACTATCACCATCTGTGATAGTGTGGCTGCTGCTGCTAACTATTAGTGAATATCATTCCTCTAAGAAAGGCCTGAAAGACAAAAATGAGCTTTTAAAAGCCCATGTCAGACAACGGGAAAATAAAATTACACTTCTGATGGGATGAATTGCCCCTTCTTCAAATGGCATTTCCCCTCTATAATTAAGAACTATATCATTAGAAGGGGAAAAGGACTTAAATCAACAGGATCCTTGGATCCTGATTGAATCTAAAAATAAAAAGAAAATCAAGAAGGCTAGAGGAAATCTCCAGAATTGGGCAGGAACTAGAAAAATATAGGAATCATAAGCCTGCTACCATAGCCCATAAAATTCCCCCTGTATGGCCAGTACGAAAGTCAGATAGTACATGAAGAATGACAGTGGATTACAGAGAATTAAATAAGATCACGCTGCCCGCTCATCCGGCTGTACCCGATATTGCTTCCCTGATGGACATATTGAGTAGGGAGATAGGACACAGTGGTAGGTTTCTAGGCTTGACTAATGCATTCTTCAATATTCCTATCCACGAAGAATCACAAGATCAGCTTGCGTTTACTTGAGGAGGCAGGCAGTGGACCTTTCAGGTCCTGCCACAAGGGTATGTGCGCTCATCTACATATTGTCATAATTTGGTGGCATGTGAGCTAGCAGATTAGAATAAACACAATAACGTAAAACTATACCACTATATTGATGATATCATGTTGATGTCTGACTCACTGGAAGAATTAGGAAAGGCAGTAGATTGATTCTCTACAGATCTGCAAGAAAAAGGGCAGGCTGTAAACCCATAGAAGGTGCAAGGACCAGGCCTGCTGGTGAAATTCCTGGGTGTAGTTTTGTTGGGAAAGACTGAAGTGCTACCCAGTGTGATAATAGAAAAGGTTCAGCCATTCCTAGTCTCTGCCACGCCAAGGCAGCTGCAAGAATTTTGGGGTATTTTGGAATACTGGCGTTCCATTATACCCCACTTAATGCAGCTGCTGAGGCCTTTATACTAATGCACAAAGAAATGCCAAAAATGGGACTAGGGGAGGACAGAACAAGAGGCCTTCCAGCAAGCAGAACTAGCTGTTAAATAGGCCCAGGAACTGGTTGTACTCAATCCCACCCTTCCAGCCAAAATAGATGTCTATGTAGCTCAGGATGGGCTTGGCTGGGGCCTATGGCAGTGCCAAAATTCCATTCCAACCCCAGGTTGGTTCTGGCCTCAGGTCTGGTATGGAGTAGAAGAGAGAGATAGTATGATTGGAAAAAAAAGTTATTGGCTGCCTACTCTGCATTACAGGCAGTAGAGCCAAGAACTGAAACAACTGAAGTTATAGTTAAGATGACCTTGCCAATTCAGGGATGGGCCAAGTACAGGCAGTAGAATGATAGATCACCTATCTCAGCCAGGGGAGTAGTCTGTCTTTCTTACCATTGAAAGAAGTGCTTCAGAAAATCCTCAGCCTGGTGACATATAGCAGTGACGTGCCAGAAGAGACAGTGGGTGCTCCACTGGAAAAAAGTCCCATTCAGGAAGGGAAATATCCCATTCCTGAACATGCCTGGTATATGGATGGGTCCAGCAAGGATAATGCAAGTAAGTGGCAAGCAGTGGCATACCACCCTTCCACTGAAACAATCTGGTTTGAAGAGGGGGATGGTCAGAGTAGCCAATGGGCAGAACTGTGAGCTGTGTGGATGGTTGTAGCCAAGGAACCTAGTGATGGTATACTGAGTATCTGCACAGGTAGTTGGGCTGTGTACTGGGGGCTCACTCACTGGGTTGCACAGTGGGCCACTCAGGAATGGACTATTCTCACTCTCCCAACTTGGGGCAGAGATATGTGATTAGACATATGGAATGAGGTTAAATACAGGACATGTCTACCATATTTCTGGCCGTTGACCTCTACAGTCACTGGGAAATGATGAAGCCCACATGCTGGTCTGAGTCTGATGGATTGTGGATTCACCATCTGAAAACATTGCTCACTGGTTACATCAGAAGTTGTGGTATGCTGGACAAAAGACAACGTGTGCAGCTGCTAAAGCATGTGGGCTGCCCATACAACTGTCTGATATTGTCCAGGCATGCCGAGACTGCATTGCTTGCTCCAAGATCAGACTGAGACCGTTGCCCAAAACAACAGCTCATCTTGCTTGAAGACATAACCCTCTGCAGCACAGCAAGTGGGCTAAATGCAGTCCTATGCAGTGCCAACAGTGAACAAGGCATATACCATCAAGGCAGTCACCAGGATGATGGCTGCCTATGGGTCACCTCAAATCACTGAAAGCAACCAACACTCATTTCACTGGCATGATGATACAACACTGGGCAGAAGAAAGCTACATTGACTGGTAATTCCACCTGGCATGTAATCTGACAGGGGCAGGCCGTATTGAATGCTGTAATGGTATTATTAAAGCTCCCCTGAAGGCAGGCTCTCAGTCACTGCAGGGCTGGACAAAGACTCTACAAAACTCTCCAGGATCTGAATGAAAAGCCTAGAGATGGCAGTTCCAGTGCCCTGAAGATGCCGCAGACAACATGGATCTCCTTGTTCAGAATCCAAGTTACAGGCACCAATAATCCAGTAAGATCCCATACTGTCAATGAAAATAATTTTTTGCACTCTGCCTGAGAACCTAGAACCAGGTACCCAGAAAACAGAATGGCCTTGGAGAGCACAAGTAGGATCTAAGTAGTGTGGCCTACTTGCACCCTGGGAGAGATTATTGGAGGTTGCGGGGGAGGAAGACCCGCCAGAAATAGGTACGTGGCCTGCGGACACTGTGGTCAGTGCTCCAGTTTTCCTTGCTAAGGAGACCTTAATCATGCCCCTATGGCAAATCACAAACCTCCCTTTGGAATCTGTTACAGTTATGAAGTCTCAGTTATCAGGACAAAGAGTATGGTACAGATGCTTGGGATATGCCCTGGTGCAAGCTGAAGTGTTGATCCAGGATGGGAACATGGTCTGTATCTTGCTGTGGAGGGCGGACCTACCCTTTCTGGTGCCTCTGAAACATCTATACTACTCCCCATGTTTCTTTGAATCCACAAGTTCACTGGGAGGAGTAACATGACATCAAGGTGCTCCAGTGTCTCTATAAGATCAGTGTGACACCTGGTGGTCAACTGTAGGAGACTGGTGGAACATGAGCTGAACTTTACGTGTTCCAAGCAACTATATGCCTCCAGGAGTATCATCGAGTACTGACCCAGGAAGGAACACTGACTTCAACCATAATCCAATGATCAGTTGTCAATCTACATCACAACAGGCAAACTGTACAAGCATCACAGTGTATTGGAACACCATAATGGAAAGGGCTTACCTTTAACTTAATCATTGGTTCATGCTGTGAAGGAGTGTAGTGTAGTGGACATGCAAGTCATGGCTTGAAACAATGATTGAGCACCTGATAGGAAGAAAAGGCTTGAGTGACTAGAAGGGGTGGAGCCAGGATCCATCCCTTCCCAGACCTCATTTAAGGGTTGACAGTGAGGGCAAGGGTATCTTTCTGGAGATCCCTGCACGTCTGAGGCCTTTTGAAGGTAAGCAGCTTCTTTCCTTTATTTCTGTGCCCACAGCTGTTGAGTTTGAGCAAATCATCACTTGCTGCAGCCTCTTGCTCCTCTGCTGTCATTGTTACACTTTTGGGTTACACAGGGACTATGTAGACATATTGAAGGTTAGGAATATGTTAAAGAACTAAACATACTAATATGTTTGAGGGTTACTTACATACAAGATTAACTTTTAAAATACTGAGTTGTGTCATTCAACATAAAAGTAGCTAGCTTTGAAGAGCAGAATAAGTGCTACTGTAATTGCATGTACTAAGTAATAGAAGTAAGGTTTACTATTTTATGTCTAGCAGTTTATGTGGGAAGAGTTAAATAAATGCCAGTTATCATCCAGTTGACTGGACAGGTCATTTCAATAGCCACAAGCTAAGGTCAGACTCACTGCTCCTCTGGTCTGAACTAATTAGATCTGGAGGTAGTAACACTTACGAGAGTGTAAAGCATCAAAAAATTATGAAATGTTTTAGAAAATAAAATTTTATTTAGTCCGTATGTTACACTGAAACTGGGAATACCCACTTGGATAAGTTCATGAGGAAACTGCCAGTGGTAGTTTCCTCTTCCCTAATAGGAATCACCTTTTGAATGAATTAGGTAATCTGGCCTAGTAAGCAGATATCCAATTACCTCATGTAACAGAGGTCACAAAAACTTGTCTAAGGTAAAAGCCGTGAAATATATAAAATACATCGTGGTGTTCATGTGAAGCTTACTTATTTATGCTAACAATCTATTTATAAAGTCGCTTTAAAAATTTGATGTGAAAATGGGACTATTACACAATGTTATTTCTAGGGACAAACACAATTCAGCAAACGCTCAGCAAATGTTTTTAAATCTGGCAACTAGTCTACTCAGAGGGGGATCTCTCTTTAGTTGAGATTGTATCCCTAGGTGGAAAGTAAAAAGAGATGCTTGGCTTGCTACCATATCTCTAAACACATCAGATAACTATGCCCACCAGCCTACTTGGACACAGCAGTGGGTTTGACCATCTGCTCTGCAATATGACTACAACTCTGCAATTCTTCATATTTGGCACTAGAATTCATAGGAAAAAGCAAGTGGTACTAAGAAATAGTGGGTTCAGACAGGTGTCTTGGAAATTTACCCTTAGTAACATGTGTTATTGTAACACTGATATGCATTCATTTCCATAGTGCTACGAAAGTGCACAATTTGTGTTGGCATGGGACAGCAGAAGGTTGTCACTTCTGGTTAGTATTGCTTTCTGTAGAAACTACTGTTCACGCACGGTGTTCTTTAGGCCAGAAGGTAACAGAAAAAACTCTAGTTGTCACAAAATAAGTACTCATCAGTTCATGATACCACATATGTTAGGAGGGATTGTATAGAAATTTTTATTTCCTTCTGCCCCTTAGGAAGGGGCTAAGGAGATACAAGACCAAGCTACCACCCCTCCTCCATACATTTAATTAAATTAAGAACTTCTTACAATAGACTGCAAAAAAAAAAGTAAATGGGGCCATTATTTATAGAGCAGACAAATTTACAGAAGAACAAAAGAAGATGTAATGGTCAAACACTGATCCCTTTTCCTTCCTGCAAGAGCTGTCCCTGAAAGTTCTTTTGTTACTGTGGCCTTTCAGGATTCACTCTCATGCCCTCTGAAGGGAGAGCAAAGGAGTATTTTCAGGTTTAATAAGCAATTTCTCAAAATGAGAAAAACAATATGTAGCATAAAAGGGAGACACCCAAGTCTTCCCTCATAAAGGAGGAGATGTAATGACATGGCATGAGAATTGATTTTTGCTGTTTCTCTTCTTTAATCCTCTTGGCTTCACCTTGTCTTGCCTCAGCTTAAATGTCTAAAAGTGCTCTGAAGTCAGTGATCACAGATATGTCATGTGGCCTATTTTGGAAACTACCCATTTTTCCACCAGTTTCTCATGGAGGAAATATAAATCTACTTCATAGAATAAAGTAAAACTTGAATTGTAATAATCTGGACTCAAGTTTCCCTAATAGGAACAAAACTTAAACTCTAGAAACTTGCCTTAGTGAGCTTAATCTCAGGAGTGCGTACTTTAGGAGCTTTCAAACTAGTCATTTTATGTGGAAGCAGAACTCTAGTCATTCTTACTAGTGGTGTTTTTTTTTTTTTTTTTTTACTATTTGCTGCCATGATTAGGAATAAACATTTCTTAATGTTCATGGGGGTTTGAAAACAAGAATGACAAAAGTGCTTCTTTCGAGACAGGGGAAATGAAAGTGAAAGTTATTATTCCTGTTAGTCCAAATTCCCATATTCTAAGATATTCAGATTTCATTACCAGAAAATGCCAGTAGTGTACTCTTGCATCACAAATGAGTTTGAGAGTTGAAATCTTCAGAAAATTTCAAAAATATCTTGAAAAAGATTGAGCTAGTCCAAAGGCCAGAAAATCAGATAGCTGACTGGAAAACATTAATGCAAGAGGTAACTGTTTCCACTCCAAATCATTTTGTGACCGCCTTCTATAACTGGAAATACAGAAAGGAAATTCAGTTAACAAATTTGGGCTTCCCAAGTTGTATAAAATATGTGAAAATTGAGAAAATTAAGATAAAGTAATACATGGAATTAAATCAAGGTATCATACTAACCCACTCCAAACATTTGTCTCTAGCCTCTAATACTGATATAAGTGGAATTGTATGTAACATTGAGAAGCATAATAATCTCAGCAAACTGTTTCTTTAATCTCTGCTATCAGCCCCATTTTGCGTTCATTTTATTTTGGAAGTTTTCTGTGTTTGATTTCTAATCTTTTTTTAAAGACCTCCTATGACTAAATCACCTGTTATGTTTCTAATTAATATAAATAATAAATATAATAAATAAAATCTTTATTTCAAACAAAGAATATTTTCAATTAACACACAACCATATTCTGAAAGAAGTAATCCAGATGACATAAAACAAGGAAAATGCTTACTCATCCCCATATTAGTGAACATATTCTTGCTTCATTTTTTTTGTTTCATACAAAATCAGTCCCTAGACAAATATACTTAAAAATATATATATATTCAGGACAAGACCCATTCAGATGGGACCTGTGGCAATGATTATCAGGGCCTGGATGCTGACCTGAAGGCCTCACTTTGCAGATTGGGCTTGGGTATGTTTTGTGACTGTAAATGTGAATTGTGGTTACTGGGCTCCCCAGCTGATGTCACTAACTGTTTGACTTTCCTTAGGCAGGTGCAATGCAGCTCTGCCCTGCCTCCCTCATCATTACCTGCCATTCCCATCTCAATTTCCTTTTCAAATTTGTTCCTGAACTTGCTGCTCCCGGGTCATGACAAGACACTAGCTGCCCAGGTACTGTGATTTCTCTAGGAAGAAAGATTTAAAGGCAGATGATCTTCTTGAAAGCAAGAAGACTTTGCTAGTGGTCATGAGAAAGTACATTGGGTAATTATACCATGTTACTCTTCATGAAATCCAGGAAAGGATATTGAAGACTATGGATATCCATGACACTATATGGGAAGAAATGATTAAGTGTTGAGCAAAACAGAAGATCATTATGATTGATATTAATAAAGAAACAAAGAACTCAGAGTTCTGCAGTACAGAAATTCAGTCTACACTGATTTTTCTGTGTGAGCAAAAGACGGTTGTAATGGAGGTTCTGGGAGAGCCTAACACTCTAAGTTCTGAAATATTGTTCAGTTCCCCTTTTTAGGAAAATACAACAGCAAGAAAATGGTACATGCCATTAGAAAATGGGTGAGGATCTAGAACATTTTGTATTCAGATTTCATGCTTCTGTCTCTATTCATTAAAATAACACTTTTTATTTTTTTATATTTTTTCTTTATTTTAATCACTTCATGACTTTCTAGTTTAACAACAGGTGGTTGCAGTCTGAGTAGACCATTTTATAAACTTACATAGGTTATGTATTTAATATAGTGTTTTGAGGGAGAGTATACATTCCATTACTGTTCCCCAGAGGAATCAGAATAAGTAAATATTCTGGCTAAGTTGCCCTGACATAATGAATGAGCCACTTGTTATCATGCTGGCTCTCAAAAGAAACAGAGAACAGATTCTTTAAAAGAAGGCATTCTGCAATGTCTGTCTAAGAAATCTAGAGCAGAGCTCCCTCCCAGATCAGTGTTCTGCTCTGGAGACTGAAATGCTGCCTCGACCTTTCAGAGGAATATGATCTGCGGTCAGATCTCAGAATGCTCATATGCCACATTTTGTCAGGAAATAGGAGGCAGTCCTAAACTTGTTTTCTCTGTTTCTTTTGCTAACAGATATTGAGGGCAAATAATAAAACTGCTCACTGAGAAACAGACATCTGACGTTCCTCCACAGATTTCCCATTTTGGAATGGTGAGTGCCTTCCTAGAACTTGTTTTCTATCTTTGGCTAATTTATTTGCTTTTCCCATTGTCATCACTATTCCTTATGTCCTCTGAAATTGAGTCAGCTACTAAGTGGAACAAAATATTCATTTTTCCAAATGAATTTGTACTTAAAAACACCGTTGTATGCTTGTCCTCTGAAGAATATATAGTATCCTCAATTTCACTTTCAAAGAATCACAGAACCTTTTCCATTGGAAAGGACAATTAAAGGTCATCTAGTCCAATTCCTCCACAATGAACATCTACAGCTAGATGAGACTTCTCAGAGCTCATTTACCTTTGTTGTATCATGACAGATGCTGCTGAAGAGTCTGTCCCATTCTTTCTTATAGCCTTCTGTAGACACTGAAATGCTGCTACCAATTCTTCCCAGAGCTTTCTCTTCTCCAGGCTATTCATGCCTGGATAAAGACTGTCTAGGTCTCTCTGCATGGCATCCCATCCCTCATATGTGTTGGCCATACCACACAGCTTGGTGCCATCTGCAAACTTGTTAAGGGTGTACTCGATCCCACTGTCAATGTCACTGATGAAGATGTTAAGAATACTGGTCCCAGAACTGACCCCTGTGAGACATCATTCATCACTGATCTCCATTTGGACATTGAGTTGTTGACCACCACTCTCTGGATATGATTTTGCAAGCAATTCCTCATTCACTGAACTGTGCATCCATCAAATCCATATCTTCCCAGTCTGGAGAGAAAGAGTTTGTGGGGGACTGTACCAAAAGCCTTAATAAAGTCCACATAGGTGGCATCAATGGCTCATCCTTTGTCCACTAATGAAGTTACATAACTATAGAAGGCCATTGAGTTGGTAAGGCAGGACTTGCCCTTGGTGAAGTCATGCTGGTTGTCTTGAGTCACCTTCCTGTCTTCAACGTGCCCTAATATATCTGCCAGGAGTAAGTTCCATATAGTTCTCTGATCTTCCCTGGAAGGGGGACAAGGCTGGCTGCTCAGTAATTCCATCCCATCTGCAGTAGAATTGCCAGGTCACAGCCTGAACCAGTACATGAGCAACCGAGTGCCTGGAGCAGGGGAGCCCCAATCCACCCTTTCTCTCTCTCCCTCTCAGTGGTGCTTCCAGCCATGCTTCCAGGAGTGTGTATGCACTCAGAGCCTGTGTGTTTTGCCTGCCCTTCTTTTCCGGCATGCCAGAGTTTGAACTGGAGAAGGCTGTATTCCCCAGCTCATGCTTTTTTCCAGACTGTTGCTGGGAGGAGTGAGTTAATTCCTCTTTCTTTGACATCTTGTTCTATAGCACCTGTATCTCGAGTAAAGGCTCTGTCATCGCCTTCGTTTGCTTTACATTTTGGTGAGCCAGGCACACAAATACTTTTAAAGATACTCAATTATAAGCCTCTAAAAATATTTACCATGGCATTTCTTAAAAATATCATGGGGTGGTTTGGATGGGGGAAGACTACCCCTTTGAGTGAAGTTTTGCCAGGGCGTATCCCGGGATTCCTAGGATGCTCATATCATGGGATTGCTTCTACCATTGAAATATGGGGCCCCCTGTGGGATGGAGGAAATATTCAGGAGTCCCAAGCCTGCCTGGCTGAGTATTTCCGTAGTCTTAGCAAAAATGTACTTACTACTCAAGAACAACAGTTAACTGCATCCATGGTGTCGTGGCCACTACTGATGGCCTTGAACTAGCTAAACATAACTGAAGAGGCTCTCACCAATGAAAATCAACTATTACATGACTGTGTTGAAAAACTGGAAAGACAGGTCACAATTTTGATGGGGAAAAAACCTAATCTGATCATTCCCCTACAGAAGATCAGGAACATCTCTCTGATATTACTGAGGACCCTGTACAAGGGAATTCGCATAAAATGGACTCTGTAAATGAAAGCACTAAAAGGTCGGATCTTGAAGTTCCACTAGGGCTAGATCCCTTTGAGATCCAACTGATTGTAACTTGAAAAAAAAAACAACAAAAAAATGCAGGACAGGCCAGTGAGGGTGTCCCTTGACCAGTGGCCCCCCACCCAGACCGTGCTATGTGTAACAGCTCACCCATATATGGCAGCTGAACTAATGGATTTACTACAGCGATTTAGACAAAAAGCAAGACAGCATGCCAGCATGGCTGCTCCAGTTATGGGACATGGGGGCAGAAAGTGATGTGGTAAATGGAGTGGAAATTTCAAAATTGGCATCCATTACCACACACCCTGCCCTCAGGAAAAGACAATATGCCACTGTCCAACATAACAAGGATCAAATGGTTAATGGCCACATGCAGTATAACATGGCCGAATAAGAGCAACATACCATTAAATATAGGCCTATGGTCCTCTATGGAGGACTTGCAAAATTAGATTCAAGAATTATGCATGAAAGGCAATCTATAAGAAAGCTTTTGAGAGCCCGGACCTGACAGAATTTTCAGCAGGAATGAGGGATCTCATCATGCAACAAGCTCTGCCACATCAGTATGGCACTTTGGTATCCATAGTGATACCCTAGTGGCCTTGGAAGCCATAATACAACAGGCCACCCAATTGGTGGCAGATCTGGGGGGACAGAGCACCTACGGGCCAGGCACAATGTCCGGATGGTGGTGTAAAAGTCAGAGATCCATCCACCACCATGACCTAGGACACCTGCCCCTAAGGTAATTCAATCTGGACCCATTGGGGTCTCAAGAAAACAAATTTTTAATGACCTGATTAGAGCAAGAGTTCAATTTAAAGAGATTGATGAACAGCCTAATCAGGTCTTATTACAAGTATGGAAATGATTACCAGACAGTCAAAGATTACAATCCTCCCCTAAAAGGGAAGGAGTTAGACTCATAGAACAGATTCCACAAGACACGTGGAATCTAGCAGACTTTATAGTCCCATCAAAAAAATGTAAACCTCCTCGGGTGGCCCAGGCAGCCATGGTCGAGCTGTCAGAGGAGAAGGACTTGATGATTGCAGAGCTGATGGCAGGACAGAGAAGCCAAAATTCCCCAGGACTAGGGTCTCTAGAGGACACTGGAGACCCTATGTCGAAATAAGGATTCATTGGTCCTAAAAGAATGTACAGTGGGTAATGGTGCTAGTAGATACTGGGGCAGAAGCACCAATCATATATGGTGACACAAATCAATTTTCAGGCACTAAGGCAATGATAGGTGGGTTCAGGGGGCAGTTGATCCCTGTAACCCAAACGTGGTTGAAACTGGGGGTTGGGCGTCTACCACCCCGGGAGTATGAGGTGTCTATTGCTCCAATTCTAGAGGGGATATCCACTGGGGATAGACATCCTATGGGGTCTGACTGTCCAGACCACTGTGGGTGAGTTCAGATTAAGGGAAAGATATATTAGCACTTGGGTGGTGGTGCAGGCAATTTTAAGGGGCCATGCAAAAATTGAGCCTATTTTTTTTTGTTGCAACCACGTTGGATCACAAATACAAAGCAATATGGACTCCTGGGTGGGCAAGAAGAAATTACCAAGACTGTGCAGGAGCTGGAGAGAGTAGGGATTGTTAGAACTGCACACAGCCCATACAGCTCTCCCACATGGCCAGTCAGGAAGTCTGATAGTACTTGGCAAATGACAGTAGACTACAGAGAACTGAATAAAGTCAAACTGATGAGCCATGTGGCTGTACCCAACATCGCCTCCCTCATGAATATATTAAGTAGAGAAATAGAAACGTATCACTGCGTTCTGGATCTAGCAAATGCATTTTTCAGCATTCCAATTGCTAAGGAATCTCAAGACCAGTTCACATTCACATGAGAGGGCAGGCAGTGGACTTTTCAAGTCTTACCACAGGGATATGTGCATTCACCTACTTCTTGTCATGATCTGGTGGCACGTGACTTGGCAAACTGGAACAAACCATCTACTGTCAAAATGTACCACTACACTGATGATCTGATGTTAACGTCTGACTCAATTGAGGCATTAGAGAAGGCAGTACCATCACTAACTACTTATTTAAAGGAAAAAGGATGGGCTATAAACCCGCAGAAAGTACAAGGACCAGGGCTATCAGTTAAATTTCTGGGTGTTGCCTGGTCAGGTAAGACTAAGGTCTTACCCAGTGCAATCACAGATAAGATCCAAGCATTCCCGGTTCCCATGACCCCAAAGCAGTTGCAGGAGTTCTTGGGTATATCAGGATACTGGTGATCCTTTATAGCCCATTTAGCACAATTGCTAAAACCTCTATATTGATTAACAAAAAAAAAGGCCAAGTATGGGATTGGGGTAAAATGGAATAAGAGGCCTTCCAACAAGCAAAAAAATTGTTGTTAAACAGACCCAGGTGCTGGATATATTCAATCCAGCGCTTCCAGCCAAACTAGATGTGCATGTAACTCAAGAAGTGTTCAGCTGGGGGCTGTGGCAGTGCTAGACCTCCATTCGAACCCCAGTTGGGTTCTGGTCACAGGTTTGGCAAGGAGCAGAAGAAAGATACAGCATGGTTGAAAAGTAGCTATTGGCTACCTATTCTGCACTGCAGGCAGTAGAACAAATAACTCAGACTGCAGAGGTTATTGTTAAAATAACTTTGTCAAGCCAGGTGTGGGTAAAAGATCTAACCCACATTCCTAAGATGGAGGCGGCCCAATCATGAACAGTAGCATGCTGGGTTGCCTGCCTTAGAGATGTCGCCTGTCGTCACTTCCACTGAAGGAAGAATTGCAGAAGATACTCAGCCTGGTAACATATCACAGCGAGACACACAAGGAAATAATGGTCACTCTCCAAGGGAAGAGTCCTGTAGAGGAGGGGAAATATCCTATTCCAAAAGACGCTTCATACACAGATGGATCCAGCAGAGGGAACCCAAGTAGGTGGTGAGCCGTTGCATACCATTCCTTCACTGAAATGATATGGTTCAAAGAAAGGAATGGACAAAGCCAGTGGGCTGAGCTACGAGCTGTGTGGATGGTGATAACTCAAGAGCCAGGTGACAGCACATTGAGAATTGGGCAGTTGACCAAGGGCTCACACTCTGGATAGCACAGTGGGCCACTCAAGATTGGATAATCCACACCCGTCTTATCTGGGGCAAAGTTATGTGGGTTGACATATGGAATGTGGTTAGGCACCGGACTGTATGAGCATACCATGTGTCTGAACATCAACGTTTGCAGTTGCTGGGCAATGATGAAGCTGACATACAGGCTCAAGTTCGATGGCTAGGAAGTACATCAGCAGAAGACATAGCCCACTGGCTTCATCAGAAACTATGACATGCAGGACAGAAAACCATGTGGGCAGTGGTTAAAGCATGGGGACTTCCCATACAGTTACTGGATATTGTCCAGGCATGTTAGGACTATGATGCTTGCTCACAAATGAGACCAAGACCTCTGCCAGAAACAACAGCCTATCTTGCTAGAGTATAGAACCCATTACAGCAAAGGCAGATCGATTAGATAGGTCCCCTTCCTCAGTCTGAGGGGGCCAGATATGCCCTAACCTTTGTTGATGCAGCAAGTGGATAGATGCAAGCCTATCCTGTAGCAAAGGCAAATCAAGCCCATACCATTAAAGCTCTAACTAGGTTGATGGCATCATACAGGACTCCTCAGGTTATCGATAGTGACCAAGGCACACATTTCGTCGGTGCAACTGTACAGAAGTGGGACGAAGACAACATTGAATGGCGGTTTCACCTGCCATATACTCCAATGAGAACAGGCTTAATAGAAAGGTATAACAGGATCCTGAAGGCTGCTCTGAGGGCAGATTCACAATCCTTGCAGAGGTGGACCAAGAGGCTTTATGAAACCCTGCAGGACTTGAATGAGAGACCAAGGGATGGCAGACCCAGTGCTTTAAGAGTGTTGCAGACAACGTGGGCCTCCCTGCTTAGGATCCAAATTGCAGGTAAGGACACCTCGCTCAAGCCATGAATAATCTTCTGCTCCCTGCCCCTGAGGACCAAGAGCCCAGGAAACACAAGGTAAAAATAGCCTTGGAAGGTGCAAGTAGGACCAAAATGGTGTAGTTTCCTTGAAACTTGGAGGAGATTGTTAGAGACTGGGGGATCAGTAAACCCTCCAGTAGTCAGTGCATGGCCAGCAGAGGTAATAGCTGACACTGATTTTGACTGCAAAGGCGACATTAATCATGTCCATGTGGCAAATTAGAACCCCCACCCCCTTTGGTACCTGATATAGTGATCCAGCGACAGATATCCGGCCAAAGGGTGTGGTATCAAGGGCCTGGACATGCCTCAATACAAGTGGAGGTGTTAACTCAAGACCAAAATAAGGCCTATATCCTACTGTGGAGGGCAGACCTACCCCTCCTAGTACCTATTAAACATCTGTATTACTCCTCTTGAGGTTATTAAGTTCACAGGACAGCCGGTAGGAGCAACAACATTCCAGCATGCTCCAGTGTCCATGAGGAAACATCATGACACCCAGTGGTGGACTGCTGAACTTTTGGGAACTGGTGAGCATGAACTCAGACTGCTACTGGTCCTTGAAGAAGATATGCCTCTAGAAGGAACATCAAATACTGGCCCAACAGAAATGCAAAAAAGACAGCCAATAATTGCCTTCAGTGCCTTAACATTCTACATTGCGGCGGGTATTGTACATGCATCACGATGTACATTGCATTTTGAACCTCCAAGATAGCAGGAGCTCACCCACTACCTACTCAGTCGTTGGTTCATGCTGAGAAGGGGTGGAGTGCAGTGGAATTACCAGGTCACAGCCTGAACCAGTACATGAGCAACGGAGCGCCCAGAGCAGGAGAGCCCCGACCCACCCTTCCTCTCTCTCCCTCTCAGTGGTGCTTCCGGCCATGCTTCCAGGAGCGCGTATGCACTCAGAGCCTGTGTGGTTTGCCCCCCCCCTCTTTTTCCGCGGCATGCCAGAGTTTGAATGGAGAAGGCTGCACTCCCCAGCTCACGCTTTTTTTCCAGGCTGTTGCTGGGAGGAGTGAGTTAATTCCTCTTTCTTTGACATCTTGTTCTATAGCACCTGTATCTCGAGTAAAGGCTCTGTCATCACCTTTGTTTGCTTTACATCATCATAGTCTATTCAGAAATTCTGAACTTCGTGTTCAGTATGGAATCACATCCCGAAAACTTACCTGTTTTCAAGATGTACATAGACAAGCTAAACGCCTCTCTCCTTTTGCAGGAGTGCCTTCAGTTAGATGTTATCTTTCATTAAAAACAGTTTATTTATTTATTTATTAGTATTTTTCTGTGTTTTTAGATATTCCTTATAGAATGAGAGACAGGCTTCATATATATTTTCTTTTCTTGTGTTTCTGATCTCTGAACAGGACTTAGTAAAACCTAATTTACCCAGAATTTACTAAAATATAAAAGAACCCTGTAAAAATTTTTCACAGTGAAGGAAAAAGCAAAGAAACAAAACATACTGAAGTGAAGAGAAACACAAAAGATATTTTGTGTCTCTGTCTAATGCTGTTTAATCATGTTCACGTATTCTGTTAAGGTATCAGTCTTCTTACCAGTGTATCAGTAACGTCTGATATTTATTATTAGGCATGTTGCGGAAGAGCCTTCCTGCCAAGTACTCAAAACACTTCCAAGCATCATAACTGTGAAAAGTGGTATTCTACCACTCTTGCACAGGATGCCTGCAACTGTACTATGTGCAAAGCAAGGAAGAATCAGAATCCACAACTTCCCATAAGCTATAAAAGACAGCCATGAATAAATGAAAAAAAAGCACGACATTATCAGAGCTTAAAATTCTGATACAATCCTGTTGGAATTAGCATTGAAAGTATTCTTTTCTAGTGTTCACGTCGATGCATTTTGAGAGTTTCATTGTCAAATAAGAATGGAAAATCAGCTGAAGTACTACTGCTATGAAACTTATACTCAAGGAGTATTAAACTCCTTATGCTCTCCTAATGAAAATAAAAAAGTAATGTATTAAAGTTTCCTTACTGTAAAAGCAGTGGGGGATTCTAGTAAGAAAACCTCAGTGGAAGAAAGCCTTTTCTTTAATCTCTTAAAACTTCATTTTGCTATTTTAATACTACTTTTCTCCCCTTAGAAAGTATCTGGCCTATCTGAGGCCAGCCTCTAGGTAGAAAGTGAAAACACTCTCCTTTCATGATCTTTCAGTTTATATTTTCCACTTTATCTGTCAGTTACAGTTATGGTCTTTTCTGGCTCTCACAACATCATAAAAGAATATCAGTAGGTGAAATCTGAATTTCCCATGACACAAGACATTTTGCATAATGATCAGGAAGAGAGGATTAAATATGTAGAGGAAACAGATACACAGAAAGCATTTAGTGGATTACTGGTTTAACTTTTCAAGCCAGCTTAGGAATGTGAAATTTATGCTTTTCAGAGCTAACGTATCCGTACCAATTTTGTTCACTACCATTGAGTTATTTTTTTTTATCATGTTTTTGGTGTTAAGAAATTAATTATATGTAAATGGGCCATATCACCAGAAAATCTTAGTCCTAATTCATTGCTTCAGGGTTTTTTTTTTTTTAGGATATGCTTCTTGACCCATGCTGAGATAAGAAATCTCCAGCATGATTTTATTCTATCTTCTATTGTAAAGCTATTACTACAATATTTTAAGAATTTAGTTTGACTAACTCTACAAAAAGAGGTAGACAAATCTTGAATAAGAAGATTTTTAGTGTGAACTATATCAACGTGAGAACCTTCCTAGATTCATATATTTAACAATGTAACAACCCTAGCTGATGTTGAATAGGAAAATGGTATCAGTAATTTTGACTTAAGTATACTTCCAGCCTTGGGAGGTAAGGTATCTGGTGAAATAATAAAACATGTGAATATATCAAAGTTATCTTTCTACTTCTCTCTGATCCTCCAACAAATGGAGAAATTGGTTTGCATTTAAGCTATGTCCAGATGCAGTCATCTAATACTAACTTAGTTACATTTCTTTCCAGAATAATTAGACAAGATATCGAGTACTCATTTTTCATCTACTTCCAGTCTAAAGATGATCTCCACCCATTTCGTTATAAGTAAGAGTACTTGTTTAATATCCAGCAATAAAAATTGGAAAAGAGATAAACTTTCATGTGATGTTTTCTTCTTGCTTTGAAATAATATATATAGCTGATATGATATAAGGAAAAGATCATAAGAATGTTACTCCATCTTTTGTAGAACGAAGTAAAGAATAAGGAAAATTGTTGTAGCAGGTAACAATCCTACAGCTTAAATCCTTCCTCTTGTTTTCTGCCAAGCCCCATCTTTCACCCTGTCCTGCTTTTTTTTCTTGTGGCCCCAAATGACAAGCGAAATTAAGGTTCCTAGTGACTATGTTTCGACAAAGATAATATCAGAATTATTCTGCTGAGTACATACCTGACATGGATCTTTGTTTGTATGAGCACTGGTAATGTTGTACTTGCTAGAACACTAACTATACTGTCCTTTCCCTATGAGTTTCTTTTCTTTTGCTAACATGTTATTCTTATACAGCTTCTTCACTCTATCTGCAGATACTATTTAGACTTCTAGTTACCCTATTACAGTACTATGTGGCTAATCCAGGAAATTTGTCACATTTTTTCTTGTGTCTGTTAACTTCAAAGAGTCCAGCTGTTACTGTACCTTACATGGATTGGTAATATTACATAATCTGACTTTCTGCAACACATTTTCAAAAGTAAAGATGGAAATACATATATTTATATAAAGTAAAGGCTCAATTTTGCAAGCACTTGCAGTTATAAGGCTCCACATTGAAATCAGCAAAACTCACTTATGTTGAGGTAGATTATAACCAATAGCTAAGGTTTCTAGGATGGTGGTGTAAGTTGTACAGAAAGTAATGATAAATTCCATAGACGTAGAGTATAATGAATATTTACAATAAGAAAAATCTTGTAAAGTGTGGAACATTTTAGTCCTAACTTAACATCAGAAAAATTAAAGGCAGTAGACTCATGCTAGTAAGTTTCTTCCACTATAGATAAAAAGTAATAGAACATTAAAATCTTTAGATTTTTAAGGGTTATGTCACAGCTAACTCAAATCTCAGGTAACAACTTCAGACAGTGAACTAGGAGATCATTGGAAGAACATTTTGGGAGATGACTTAGAGACATTAGGTTTTTTTATTCAAAATCAAATTCTGTTGAAGTCATACAAGGGTCGCTCTGAAAATTAACCCTCCAATTTTATGAAGGATTCTCTGAAAGTAATGCCCCCTATTTTATTATGTTAACTTCAAAGGAAGACGTTGGTGTATGGCAGCAGGGGGTGAACCTTCCCACCAGTACTCCATTACATTTTGTTGCTGTGTGACAGATGACAGCAGAGGGACAGTCTGACAAAATGACATCTGACATGGAAGAGCATATGAAGCAAAGGCGTGGAATTGAATTCCTCCATGCAGAAAGAATGGCACCCACTGACATTCACTGACACTTGCTGAACATTTCTGAGACCAAACAGTGAATGTGAGCACGGTGAAGTAATGGATGGTGTGTTTCAGCAGTGGCAACAGTGGCACTGGGTCACCTCAACTTGTGCAAAATTTTACAAGTATGGTATGCAGGCTCTGGCACATCATTGTCAAAAAATGCATAGCTAATGGTGGTAACTGTGTTGAAAACTAGTGTTTTGTAGTTGAGGATTTGCTCTATTTATTGTGGCTGTTGTATTTTCAATTGAAATAAATAGCAGGCATTACTTTCGAAGCAACCTACATACATTTGACTTTTGAAGTAAGCTGTCCCTTTCTGTTTTCCTTCTTCAGACATTTTATTACTTATTACTTATTTGCTTGAGTAACTTACTTACTAACTCAGGACATGTGAATTGTCCTATCACTATCTTCCTGTGTAAACAGTTGTTTTCTCTCTCTCTCTCTCTCTCTCTTTTTTTTTTTACTCCCGTATTTATGAAATGTAGAAAGGAAGACCTGGGAAACTACATGGTGGTGAGTCTCATGTCTGTGCCTGGGAAGATCATGGAGCAGATGGTCCTGGAAGACTGTTAAGGTACATGCAAGATGGCCTGCATGGCTTCACCAAGTGCAGATCATGCCTGACCTATCTGTTGGCCTTCTGTGATGGGGTGACAGCATCAGTAGACAAAGGAAGAGCAACTGATGTCATCTACCTGGACTTATGCAAAGACATTGACATAATCCTATATCATATTCTTATCTTTGAATTGGAAAGATATGGACTTGAAGGATGGAATATTCAGTGGATAAGGAATTGGTTGGATGGTAACAGCCAGAGGGCTGTGGTCAATGGCTCTGTGTTCAGGTAAAGTGTGATGGTGAGTTGTGTCTCCCAGGAGTTTATCTTGGGAATGATACTGCGATTGAGTGTATCCTCAGAAGGTTTACTGATGAAACTAAGCTGACTTGTGCAGTTGATACAACAGAAGGAAGGGATATCATCCAGAGGTTTCTGGACAGGCTTGAAAAGTGGGGCCATGCCAACTTAATGAGATTCATCAAGGTCAAGTGCAGAAGGTTGCAATTCCAGAAATATGTACAGACTGGGAGATGAACTCAGTGAAAGCAGCCCTACAGAGAAGGACTTGGAAGTTTTGATGGATGAAAATGCGACATGAGCCAGCAGCATGTGCTTGTAGCCCAGAAGGCCAATATTATCCTGGGATACACTGAAAGAGCGGTGGTCGGCAGGGCAAGAGAAGTGATTGTCCCACTCTACTCTGTCGTGAGGCCCCACATGCAGTACAGCATCCAGGTCTGGGGTCCCCAGCACATGAAAGACATGGATTTGTTGGAGCAGGTCAAGAGGAGGCAGATGAAGATGATCAGAAGGCTGAAGCACCACTCCTATGAAGGCTGAGGCTTCAACTTGTTCAGCCTGAAGAAGTGAAGGGAAGGTCTCATTGTTGCCTTCCAGTACTTAAAGGAAGTTTAAAAACAGAAGATAGACTTTTTACATAGACAGTGGTAGGACAAAAGGGAATGGTTTTAAACTGAAAAAGAGAAGTTTAAATTGGTTGTTAGGAGGAAAGCTTTTATCCAGTGGATAGTGAGGAACTGGAACAGTTCACTCAGAAGTTGTGGATGCACCATCCCTGGAGGTATTCTAGGCCAGGGTGGATGGAGCCTTGGGCAGCCTGTCCTATTGGGTGGAAACCCTGCCCATGGCAGGGGGTTTGGAACTAGGAAACATTTATGGTCCTTTCCTACCCAAGTCATTCTATGATTCTATGGTTCTATTACTTTTATAAATTCCCTTTAAGTTGCTGATTAATAGTAAATGTGCATTTTTTAAAGATTGTGGTTTATCTTTATGTATTACAAACAGAAGTTATGTCTGTAGTACATCAGAAAAGGATGAGATATCCACCACTTCTCTGGGCAACCTGTTCCAGTGCTTCATTATGATTATCATAAAAAATCTTTTTTTCTTATATCTAGACTAAACCTCCCCTGTTTTAGTTTGAAACCATTTCCCCTTGTCTTGTCACAAGAGGTGCAGCTAAAGAGTCTGTCCTTTTCTTTCTTATAGCCTTCTGTAGACACTGGAAGTCTGCTTTGAAGTCTCCCTTCTCTTCTTCTCCAGGCTGAACAGCCACAACTCTTTCAGCCTGTCCTCATAGGAGAGGTGTTCCATCCCTTGGATCATTGTGTGGCCCTTCTCTGGACATACTGCAAAAGATCAAAATCTCTCCTTGTACTGAGGACTCCACAGCTGGACACAGTATTTCAGGTGAAGTCTTACCAGTGCAAAGTAGGGGAGCTGGATTACCTCCCTTGACCTGCTTACCACACTTCTTTGATTCAGCCTGGGATATGGTTGGCTTTTTGGGCTGCAGGGCACATTGCTGGATCATGTCCAGCTTGCTGTTCACTAGTGCCCTTTTTGGAAGAGCTGTGCTCTATCCTCTTATCCCTGAGCTTGTATTGATAGTGGGGGTTGCTATGATCCAGATGCAAGACCTTCCACTTGGCTTTGTTGAACCTCATGAGGTTCACACAGGCCCACTGCTCAAGCCTGTCTAGGTCTCTCTGCATGGCATCCCATCCCTCAGGCATATTGACAGCACCCCACAGCTTGATGCCATCTGCAAACTTGTTAAGGATGCACTCGATCCCACTGTTAATGTCATTGATGAAGATGATGATGATGAAGATTTTCAATAATTTTGTCTCCCCTCTTTAATTTATCTAGAGTACACCAATATAGTCATAATAAATATTTTAAACCAGGGAAAAGGTCATTTTTTTTTAGCAAACGTATATTTAACTTTATATAACCATCAAATTTAGATATTAAAATTAAAAACAAAAGTCAAAAAATTTTAAAAAAATTCTGACTTCTGACTTCTTTTTAAATCCTTACTTGCATATTCAATAATCTTTTACTAATGTTGCTTATTCTGTTACGTATCTGTTGCTTATTCAACTACAAGGGAATACCACAATTCATTTCAAAACATTCCTGAACAACCTTCTTCTATTTTGATATGATTATTTAGCTATAGACAGTTTAGGGCAAACTCAAATTAATAGGAAGATTTGTTCCTATTTTAGTGGGATTAAACCTTGGCAATTTCAAGATCTTCACAATGTCATGAAACTAACTTAAAATTGAACTTATTAGTCTTTATATATATATATATACATATATATATATGTATGTATGTCATTTGAAGATCTTTTCTTTTGTCTTCTATGTTGCTTACAAATATTCCATATTTAAGTGAATTCCATTATTACTTTTGTTTTTGTTGTTTTTGATGATATCCATTAAGATATTACTTTGGAGAAAACAAAAAAAAGCAAAGAAATCCCACACCAGAACCAAAAAAAAAACCCCACCTTGTTCCCACATAACTTTATGAATGTAGCTTCTAGTTCTGTCAGGAAAGAAACTCCTCACAGAGGAGCTAATCCTCACAAAGTTCTTCTTCATCCCCACTGTAAGAGCACTTATTTTGGCATTCTTCCCAGACAATTTTATATTCAACTGTAAATATTATTCTAGTGTGAAGAAAAATTTGACAAATTAATATACTCAAAAACATATAGAAGTTCTTTAATATTGTGTGTGCCATGAAAAGATCAGTTTAAATATAAACAAATGGCATTCTTTTCATTATACATTGAAATTCCAAAAGCTCAAAAAATAATTTGACTAATTTTTAATCACTCATAAGAAA
This sequence comes from Numida meleagris, assembly GCF_002078875.1. Lineage (NCBI taxonomy): Eukaryota > Metazoa > Chordata > Aves > Galliformes > Numididae > Numida > Numida meleagris. The sequence goes on from NC_034438.1 coordinate 29,693,698, forward strand.
ATGTGTGCTTGAGCAACATTTGTTGTCTTTGTGTTTTACTGGCTGGAAAAGGGAAACGCAAATCATGGAATAGCTTGGGTTGGAAGGGACCTTAAAAATCACTTAATTCCAAGCACCCTGGGCCAAACTTCCAGGGTTGCTGCGCAACAGGTTAGGATGCCTAGGTTCCTGTCCAACCAAGCTTTGAACACCTGTGGAGCGTTAACACAGACCCCAATGTGGTCAATTAATGCATAATTAGTAGACAAGACAAATGCAGATAAAAACTGGAATTTTTTTTTGGTGCAGACAGAATTACTAACATAACCAAAATGTAGACTTTTTTTTTTGTTCTGTTTGAAATAACTTACAGCTATTACTGTCTTTATTTTGCTAAAACATTTAAATACATTTAATTTTTGTTCTTGTTAGAACATTCTGTGTCTGAAATCCATGTGCCATGAATTATCTTTTCCCAATTTCCATTTAAGTTTTCCTCATAGAAGTTGAAAATTATTTATTATTTTATAATATGTTTTTATAAAGACAATGTGTTTTTATAGAGACAAATCACCACTTTAAGATTTAACATATATTAATGTTTTGAACAGTGTTAGATTTATTCCATGAGCAGTTGGCCTTGGAAATCAGGGGATGTGTTATTGAAAATATATCCTTCATATATATATATATATACATATTTATTTACTACAGTTCATTTGTATTCCAAGAATTCAAAAATTTCCAGTAATTCATGGCTGTAACTCACATATGCTGAATCACCATGGACTTCCTAAATACATTATCATTTTTAGCTATTTTTGCTTAGATATTTTTCTCCTGTAGTTTTATTCTGTCTGAATCCTGCCATTTCAAATCAATAAATGTAAGATTGCAAAAGTTAAATGAAATTGCGTAAGAGCCCCAAATTTGAGCCAGGATATTTGCATTACCTTTACCCGAGCAATAATGTGAAAACTCTTACCATGTGTTTAGCAAGCACTGTCAATGATTTTTCTCAGTTTGCTTACATTTGTTCATTTGTTGGAATGTTCATGATTTGTTGATTTGTTAAAATGAGTAGGAAACATAACTATAATTAGATACAGTTATTAATTTAGCACAGTGCTTTATCTTTTCTGCTAGCATTCATTATAACACACATTGACTGATAAAATAGGTGAGATTTGATTATGTGTAGCAACAGAACTGAAAGAAAAAACAGTGATAAAATTATTTTAGTAAAGAGATAAGGAAAAAAATCTTCGTGTGTGTGTGTAAACAAGGTCTATCATTTGGCTAATAATATGGATTTTGTGAGTCTATAATCTAGACAAGAAAAAAAAACACCAACAAACACAAAAAATACACAAAACGCAACAGTATTTCATCATGTCTGTATTAACTATTTTTTCTACTGATTGGTGGATTTCATTGGACAAGGTGAAAACATTTCTTTCATAACACATCTACGTTTACACAGAAAATATTAACCATAGAGTGATAACATAGTGTTACTTATAACTCAGCATATATTTTTACATCATGGTGAGGAACTGGCAGTAGAATTTCAACTTTCAAAACTAAGGAAACTTATGAATTGTTGCCAGACATGTTTCCTGTCATTATGGGTTATTCAGTGATAAGAATAAGAATTAAAAAGGGGAAAAAAATGGAAGGAAGCATTTTGTTGTTTGTTGGTTGGTTGGTTTCTTTTAAATAAAATTCCCAACTGCTATGTCTTACCTTGGTTATAATGGAGATCATACATAAGAAATAGTTTACATATAAGTAACAATAGCTTAGCTATGGTGATGAATGGATGGGTCAAAGGTATCTGGGTAAGAGTCAGCAGGGAGGCAAATACAAGAGATACACTGGTTGAAACATATTATACACCATCCAAACAGGATGAAGAAGCAGATAAAATATTCTATAAGCAGCAAGGAGAAGTACTGTGATTATTAATGTTTGTTCTCGTGGGAGATTTTAACTTTCCAGATGTCCACTGTAAATATAAAATAGCCAAGGAGATACATACTAGGAGATCTTTGGAATGTGTGAACTGTTTATTAACAGTGAAGTTCTCAAAAGTGATGTGATGGTTGGAGGCCATCTAGAGCACAGTGGTCACAAGGTGGTAGCGGACAGACAACAAATTTAACCATGGTTTCAAATAGGCAGAAAACTCTTGCCAAAAATAATGTGGCAACTCAAACAGAGTGCTTGTTAAAAAATGTGGTGGTCAAGTCTCTGGCTGAAGGGAGTGCCTGAGCCTGCTGCTTCTGGTGAAGGTCGACAGTGATACCATCTGCGTGAGGTGTGAGTAGGTGGATAATCTGTTCAGTATGGTGGCAGAACTCAAGGAGGAGGTGAAGAGATTAAGAAGCATCAAGAAGTGTGAGCAGAAGATTGACTGGTGGAGTAACTCCTTGCCATACCTGTAAGAAAGGCATCAAGGTGATACCCCCCAAACAGTGGTGAACCTCCTACCCTGTCACCATCAGGCAGAGAGAGAGGATTTAAGAGATGAGGAGGAATGAAAACAGATCCCAGCTCTATGTCACAGGCAAACCCCAGCCCTATCTACCTAGATTGCCTAGATGCCCCTTCATTATGGGCTTGAGCTCTGGAACTTCAGGGAGAGGTAAGTGAAGATGCAGTGGAAGGTCTGCCCATGAGGTTGTCTAGAGTGAAGCGGTTGACTTCATGCCTCAAGACTGCCTCTGTCAAGAAGGAAAGAAGTGTGATCGTTCTCTCAGACCCTTCTGAGAGGAATGGAGGACTTCATGAGTCAGCCAGACCCTGCCTGTAGGTACGCGTGGTGCTTACCTGGCATTTGGGTCAGGGACATTACAAGAAAGGGATTTCAGGACACTGGGGTAGTTTGCTGAGGGAGCAGGAGCAGAAATGGTGTTTTCCTTTATCCCTCCATGTCAGCAAGGGATACTGAGAGGACCAAGAAAAGCCACACTGTAAATATGTGGCAGAGAGGCTGGTGCAATTGCAGAAACTTTGTGTTGTTCTTTTTTCACCATGGGGTGGTTAACTTGGTTGCAGATGGGTCTCACCTATCTCAAAGATGGAAATAGATACTAGCCTAGGAGCTGGCAGGGCTTGCTGAGAGGGATTTAAATTAGGTATGAAGAAGGAAAGAGATAAAATCAGGCTCTCTAGAGAGGAGACTGGGAGAAACATGACAGGATTGTGGATGAGGAAAGAGCTGTAAATGATATGGTTGACTCTCTAAGGGAGAGGAGCAGGGGGAGGGTCAACTAGGCTGACATCCTAGTGGAGGTCTGTCGCAGATTACCTAACTAGGATGAAGAGATGAACAAGGCATTCTACAAGCAGCTGGCAGATGTTGTGCGATCTCTAGCGCTTGTTCTACTGGGTGACTTCAACTTCCCTGTTATATACTGGTAATATAATTCAGCACAAAAGAAGCAGTTGAGGAAGTTTCTAGAGTGTGTGGAAGATAACTTCCTGACACAGCTGGTAAAAGAGCCTACCAAGGCAAGGACTGGTGGGAGATGTGGAGGTCAAGAGCTGTCTTTGGCAGAGTGACCATGAAATGGTAGAGTTCTCAATTCTTAGTGAAGTCAGGAGTGGGGCTCAGCAAAATTGTTACCTTGGACTTCCAGAGAGTGGAGTTTAAACTATTCAGGACACTGATGGATAGCATCCCTTTGGAGCCAGTCCTGAAGGATAAAAGGGTCCAGGAAGTCTGGACACTCCTCGAGAAGGAAGGCTTAGAGGTGGAGGAACAGGCTGTCTCCCCATGAGATAAGCCAGCAGGAAAGAAGACCAGCTGAAAACTTTTTCAGAAGGAACAGCAACAGATACCATGGGAATAGGATAAGGAAGCTGCTATGCTGTGTAGGGGTGAGGCTGGGAAAGCCAAGGCTCAGCTTGAACTAAACTTGGCAAGGGGTGACGAGAAGAAGAAAGGCTTCTACAGGTACCTCAACCAGAAAAGGAAAGTCCAGGAAGGTGTACTCCCCCTAGTGAGTGACACAGGCAAACTGATAACAGCAGACAATCAGAAGGCTGAGGTACTCAACAACATTTTTGCCTCAGTCTTCTCTGATAACTGCTCATTGCACAGCCCTTGAATGCTTGATTTGGTAGAAGGGGACTGGGGAAGCAACGTCCCTCCTTATGTGAGCAAAGATCAGGTTTGTGACCACCTGAGGAACCTGAACAAACAGAAGTATATGGGTCCTGATGAGATGCATCCCAGAGTCCTGAGGGAATTAGCTGATGAAGTCACCAAGCCACTCTCAATGATATTTGAAAAGTCGTGGCAATCAGGTGAGATCCCTGGTAACTGGAAAAAAAGGCAACAACACCCTCATTTTTAAGAAAGGTAAAAAGAATGACCCTGGGAATTGCTGACCTGTCAGTCACCCCTCTGTGCTGGGAAAGACCATGGAGCAGATCCTCCTGAAGTTTATGTTAAGGCACATGGATGACAGGGAGGTGATACAGGAGAATCAGCATTGCTTCATCAAGGGCAAATCCTGCTTGACCAACCTAGTGGCCTTCTATGAGGGCGTAACTGCATCAGTGGACGAGGGAAGGGCCATCTATCTTGACTTCAGTAAGGCCTTTGGCACGGTACCCTACAACATCCTTCTCTCCATGTTGGAAAGAGATGGGTTTGATGGGTGGACTGTTGAATGGACTGCGGAATCGAATCCAGAGAGCGGTGGTCAATGGCTTGGCGTCTGGATGGAGATCAGTGATGAGTGGTGTCCCTCAGGGGTCAGTGCTGAGACTGATACTTTTTAATATCTTCATCAGTGACATTGACTGTGGAGTTGAGTGCACCCTCAGAAAGTCAAAGTCATCATCTCTATTCCCCGTGAGTAATACCTATAGTTCACTTTACCTGGGACATGAAGAAATAAACTTAGAGATTATGTTGGTCACCAATTGTGTAACCTGTAATTTTTTGATATAGTAAACCCAAAATTAACAAAGGCAGGGAAGTCTGGTTAGCTATGCATCTTTTTGTTCTAGTGACAAAACTGTGTACTCAGAATTACTGTAATGTTGTATTAGAGACAATATTCTGAGTGTCACATTGGAAAAAATCATTTCTAGAATAGAGAGTATTAGCTATAAAAAGTAAGTCAGTCTGCTTTCCAGTCATTTCAGAAATAAGCTAGTGAAGAGCTTTTATAGAAATTGAACAAAAGAGCTTTTACATCTTTAAACTTGTTTAAAATTCTCTAAAATTCAGCCTAGATCTTGACTTGTTCGTATATTCTCTGTTACATGAGGTATTAAAAGGTATATATTGTGACTGGTGGCATTACAGAGTGTTTTACAAAGCCTGGAAAGAGAAACAAAGGATACAGTATGACTCAAGTAGGAAGAATATAGTAGCTGTTTTTATTTGTTTTTATTTTGATGGCATACATAATATGGCGCCTAGTATGTAACCTGAATACTTAGTTTGATGTGGGAGTATTTTATGGCATGAATGTCAATTGTTGCGGATAATATCTCAGGCTTGGAAAAAAAAAATTCTTTCTTTTTTAAATGTGAACAAAGAAAATAGATTTTTTTTTCCCCTCCTTCTCGAAGTTGAGCAACATAACATTTCCTTTCTTGCATGTAAATGAAACATTAGTATTAATCCCCTGGTGTTTTGGTGCCTGGAGGCATATTTTCAGCTTTCACTACTTCATCTAGTGTTGTATGTTAAGTAATTGACTGTGGCAAGAAGTCAATGCTCATGTTGCAGAAAGAGACGATGGCGCCACTGTTGCAAATGCTTTGCCTTTCAGATTCATTTTTAACATTTGATTAAAACAACACTGTAGTGAGAAAGAATATGGAAAAGTAGTTCTTTTTATTATAATAGCTACAGTTGGATAATTACATAGAAGGTGCCAAAATATTTTCCATCTACTGAAGATAGCAATGTTTTGAGGGTAATTTTGTGCCAGGCACATATGTTCATTAGTAACTTATTACTTCAAATTAATTCAAATTTTACCTTTTTCTATATACACACCTTGAACAGATATTACCACACCAACAGAGATTTAACTTCTCACACAATAATTCTCTATGCATTGTGTAAAGTTTTCTGAGCTAAGATAGTCAGCAAAAATTTTTCATTTCATTTTAAGCCTTCCATACTCTTATGCTTATGAATATTCCTTTTGTAACTGGACATGAAGAAAACAGATGAGGTAGAACTTTGGTATGATTTGTCAGAGGTAAATTTCTCCTTTGATTAAAATCTTAGAAAATTTATTCCGGATAATGAAGTTTAACATGCTTTCCAAAATATTTTTTTACTAGATGATCCTCATTTTCTCCCAGCATTAATGGTTTCCTGATATTTTCTATGAAATAGGGGAATCTTTAGATAGTTCAATTTCTCAAAGCAGAATTTTATTTTGTGGCTTTTTAATATGCACTTCTAGTCTGTCATTTGTCATTTGTCATTTGTCATTTTTCTCTCTTGATCCACCTTCATCCCTCATTACAGACTGGTATTGTCTGCAAATTTCACCACTGTCTTTTCTTTACTACTGCATCAAAATAATTTAAAATAACAAGCAGAGCTAATCATAGAACAAAGCCTTTATTTTCTGTTTCTTCCAAGAACTGACTGATCATACTATTTCAGTCTATTGTCACCGTTATCTTGTCTTTGTGATCAGTGGAATGCATGGAATAATCTGCAAATTTGCTTAAGGAGGGAATTCTTGTAAATGCCCCCATTTCCTGCGTGGAAGGAAGAAAATGATGACAAACTGTGACTACTTTAAAGTAGTAATCTGGTGACATTATTATTATTTTTAAAATCAATAATTACTTGAAGGAAAACAGAAAAGATCACTACAAAGACAACATGGAAAAAAATGACTGGAGAAGGGATATACAAAGACAATTTATATATTGATTATATTAAGCAAGTGCTAGACATCAAGTATGTTTAATGTGATGAGGTAAAATGTGTGTGTACAGTCTATGTTGAATTCTTTGTTTACTGAAATTAACCTGATACCACAGATATTTTTGCCAAAACAAGCTTTTACTACACTTTAAAAAAACTGGTGGATATTTTAATACAAGGGCTTTTGTTTACACCTTCCCCACTCCCATTTATTTATGCTACCAGAAGATATTTAAAAGCAGCTTCTGGTCCAATGACTGCCCTACTGTTGCAGCAATTTTTCACAAACTTGTGATTTCTGAAGGAAAGAACATAATGTGGAATGTAGAGAGCAAACATATTATTCTTCCTCTGATTTAATGAAACACTTCTGATGGAAGTAAAATTCAATACATATTACTCCAAAGTCACAAATGTAAGAAAAAGGTCCGTTCATAAAGGCTAGCAAGTATATGATAACCTAAATTAAACTGAAAGATCTCTTTTCTCACTTAGAGCAAGAGTGGCTCACTCAGGCATAGAACAAAAAAGGTATGTCTTGTTCTTTTCTCTATGCTCTTTCTTACTTCTCCAATTTCTCATCAAAAACACTGTCAGACATGACTTCCCTGCTTTTGCTGACAGAATACAGCAGAAGAGAAAATGAATTTAAAAACAAAAAACACATAAATTAAATTTAAGAGACTAGATGTCATTGCAGTTTTGTGCTCCGTCCTTTCTCCACTAGCAATTTTTCTTGACATTTCTACTTGGCCATACATGCAGGAAGTTTGTTTCCTAATTTAATCTTCAGTGAACATTAGTCTATATCACAAAACCAGAATATATTTCTGCATGACTGATAATCTGTGCTCATGAGAGTCTTGAGACTGGAAAAGAGAAGTTTCACAGGTGAAAAATGAAATACACTTTATCTGTGCAAGAAAGCTTGACTAGCATACATGGTATTGTGCCTGCCATTTCAGTTCTGCAATTATTTTAGAACTGAATGTATATTTAGTATTACTTTCCTTTATATCTTCTCTGTTCAGAAAATGGATATATGTGTATATGCATTTATTTTTACTGTCTATCTTCTAATACTAATTCTCTGTTAATGCCTTTTAGAATGATTGTTTGTCATCTGAAGAGATACTTCATAGACTGGAAGAAACCTAATTTACTTCCCAGTGTAGCCACAAAATTGTCAAGAATAAATTTTAAAAATTTGTTCTAGACTTATATTGTCATCAACAGATACTTAATTATGGGCAGGTGAGAAAATAAAAATAGACATAGAAAATATACACATATCTTTTAAAGTAGATATTACTAACGAATCATATCATAATATGGAGGGTAATCTTAGGAGTGCTATTCATAATTTATTTACTTATTGTGTTTCTTTTAGACATAATAAAAATAATAAGATTTCACTTCATGATGTTTTCAATGCATCTTTGTATTAAATTTGTGCATATTTTGCCTTGAACAGTCACAGAAGCCACAGAACTGTAGTATCATTGAATTGTAGAATGGCATGGGTTGGAAGGAGCCTGAAAAATTATGTAGTTCCAATCCTTCTGCAATAGATAGAGATGCCAAGGGCCTCATCCAGCCTGGCGTTGAATACGTCCAGAAATGGATTTTCCACAATTTTTCTTGTGAGCCAATCCAGTGGCCCACCATAATCTGGAATTCCATGGAAAATACTTACATAATATTATCTAGTTTAAAAAATATTCAAGATGATATAAAAGGTTTTGGTCTGTGTAGCTTATGATGTCCAGAGGGATCAATATAAGTTGGAGTAATTGTTATATTATATTTAATGACTATAAATGCTTTATATTGGGCTAATAGTTGCTGCATAATTAAGATAATTATTTTCTGTCCCTTGGCAATAGCTATCTCATGTGTGAAGACTGTGAACACTGTTGAGTAGGCAACAATAATGTGGTCAGTTATTCCATGAGGACTCTTATATTGCATAATTCAATCCAAATTTCTGACAAAATAATTTAAAAACTAATCCTTATTGTGAAATCATAATGTGTCAATATGAGAAACTGTTAAGCAAAGTGATAAGACAGAAAAGGGAATGTTTCACTGAGACAGGATTTTATTTCTGTTGCTTCTGCTATATTACAAAATCATGAGCTGATATGCAGTCTACAATGATTTACAAAGCATCTCATAATACTTTATCATTGTAGAAATTGTGCTGGGGTGTCTCAGAATGATTTACTGCAATTTGTCACATTTTGAAACTATTCCAAAATAGTCTGGTGACATATTCTAAAGAGCTTCAAATGAAATCTGAAATGGTTCATTTGTTATGTCAACTGGAAAACATTAAGTGATATCTGAAAACCATTTTAAGATTTATTGAAATGATTTAAAGTATCCCTTAACAGTAATTTGGCACAAAATGACAATATTGTCATTAAACAAAATAAGAAAATTGTTCCATCACTTCTTAAAATTATTCATATCATTCCATGGTTGTAATATCAATGCTAGTGAAATCTACCAATTCCAAAGTACAATTGCAGTAGAGGACATCTGTCAATAAGGGAACTGGTGATAAGTAGACTGAGAGGAACTTCTATATTAATAATGCTAAAAATGGATGCCTCAAAGCAAACAAAATTTCAGAAATTATAGCTAATGATCGCTTTCTAAAAACCCTTTTAAAAAGAAGTGCACTGCTAATATAGCCAAATATTTTTGATGATGACGTTACTGATCCATTAGTAGTTTACAGAAAAAACTTCTTGTTAACCAAAAACTTGCTCTCATTACTAAACCATCTGAAAGTTAAATAATACACTACAACTTCTTGTTATCTTTTTCATGGGTTGCATGGTTCATTAGATAATTTACAGAAATATTTGGACTTGATGATCTTTAAGGTCTTTTCCAACCTGAGCAATTCTGTGATTCTGTGATTCTATTTTCAGCTGATTAGGATTTTTTTTTTCCTAACAAGGCTTTGAACTGCTCAGGCCAACAGTATTTACTGACATGTCCATGTCATAGATTGTCCTTATGTCCTATGAGCTGCAACATACATGGAAATTTGCATGTTCACTCATACCTGTACACATACCAGTATTTATTCTGCAAATCTAGTAGTACGAGGATGTGTATGCTCTGTGTAAGTATGCCCTGTGAATCTAGTAATTGACAAATATGGTATGTTTGTAAAGTAATTTAGTGGAAAAATCTATGCTGCCCTAAATAATGGAATAGACTACACTGTTTCCAAAAGCATAAAAAAAAATGTGTTCAGCACATGAAATCACAAACTGAATAAATTTTGAAGTTGTCACTTGTGAAGCCAGAATTAGAGATGATTAATTATTTCAGTAATTTTACTACTAAAATGTTATTAATTAATGACTTTATTTAATAAACGTATGTGCTAGTGAGTGTCTCTATAAAATATTTTTCCATAATAAAATTCCACTTTTTTTTTTTTTCAAAGAAAATAATGTAGAAATATTAGTGGACGCAGATAATTTTTATCTATTTTTCAGATGATAAAAATTCACCATTATGACAGTTTGAAGCTATAAAGCAAGCACAAAAAAATGTACTGAATGGTCTTTTCAGTAATGACAAAACAAAACAGACAGTTTTTGTAAGAGAAAAATGTTACATAGGTACATATAAGATTTTTTCTTATCTCTAAATATTAGTGTCCTACTGAGAAGGTTAGAGGCCTTGTTTGTGAAAGGCTCTCTTGTTTGTTAATATCTGTATTGCCAAGAAACTTGTGGCAGGCACAATAAATAATATGGCATATTATGTTGTTTTCACTAAGATGTGGAATTAGAAACCTCTTTACAAAGGAAGAGACTACTTTAAAAACAAAAGGATATAATTAAAACAGGATCCTGACTAAATCAACACATCATTTTTAAAGGTGTGTATTAGGTTTACATGGTAAGGTTTTCGTAGTGGGAGACTGAAAGAGTGGCCTGTGTGAGAAGAGCCTAGAAGGAGCCTCATACTAGATTAGAGACACTCCAGTCTTCGCTGCAAAATGGAACTTTGCAGGTCAAAGTTGAGCTACTGAGTGATCCATATTGCACTGCTGTAAGAGCATATATATAAAAAGAAAAACATGGTGAAGCTGGATCTAGGAGACAAGAGTGAGAAACAGCCCTGAAGTCAGTAAAGAGAAGAGGAAGGAAGAGGAGGTGCTTTGGGTGTCAAAGCAGAATTTCTTCCGTGGCCTATGCAGATGAGTTCAAAGTGAGGTAGGATGCCCAAGGGAGCTGCACCTGTAGGGTCTCATTCTGGTGCAGTCCATTCCTGAAAGACTGCACTCATGGAAAGAACCTGTGTGGGAGCAGTTCTTGAAGAACTCCATGCAGAATCTGTTCTTGAAGAACTGTTTTGTCAGTTTGAGAATGATGGCATCCTGTACAAGGAGCACCAATCTGGAGCAGGGGAAGAGAGTGAGGATGAAGGTGTGGCAGAGATGAAGCATTATTGGCTGACCACCATTTCAGTTCCTCACTTCCCTGCTTGGGAGGAGGAAATAAAAGAAATTGGATAGTAGGAAGGCAATACAAGATTTTTAGTTTGCTTTTAGTTCTCATTGCTCTATTCTGTTATTAATAGGTAATACATTGAACTTATTTCTGTATAAGTCTGTTTTACTCATGACAGTAATTGGTGAGTCATCTCCCTGTTCTTGTCTCAACCCATAAGATTTTATCATTGCATTTGCTCCCTCTGACCTTCTGAGGAGGGGAGTGAGAGTGGCATGATGCTGAGCTGACAATCAACATTAAACCACCACAATGTACGAATTAAAGTGTCTCTTTTAACACTGAGAGATCAGTTTTGTACTTAATGGAATGTTTTTGAGCTATACACAATTTTATCTCAAATTGCAATAGATTTGCACAAAGCTCATTGTTGTCATGCTTTGCAATTTTGTTAAGCAATATGTGAATATAAATATATTTGAATTACTCTATTCAACCCAAAATTTAGTTGGTTAATTTTTGATAATAAGAAGCTGCTTTTATTTCAAAAGTCTTCCTTTCCATATTGAAATACAGAACAATTTTTTCAGACAATCTCCCTATTTCTTAAATGTCAAAGATGAATGCCATCTAACTTTATTTCCTTTATATATCATTGTCCCTTTACATTTCCATAGCAAATTGAACATTTGTTTTCTACTACATATAGTTAAACATAAATAAAATGAAGTACATCGAACTACACAAAAGTTAACTGAGGATTCTTTATATTAAAATGCTGGAAGTACCTTTAGTAATTTCAGTAAACTTTGAGGGTGCATACATTTACTGAAGAGCAAGCATGCATGCGTGTATTATTTTATATCTATGTAAGTACACAGAACACACAGAAAAAAAGATGTTTTTTAATACAGCTAAGCCTTAAGCACTTCATCAAACATGAAGACCAGAAATCAGCTAATTACGTGTAATGAAGACTGACCATTTGGGCAATTTAAGAGTCATACTTGAGTATACAGTTGTTGAGAAGATTTACTTTCATTTGTTATGTATTTCCCTCATAGCTGATTGGTTCTGTGGGATACAAGATTTTAAATATAATAAAAAAAAATGTGAATAAGCAGGAGATTCAGCTGTGCATAAATGTTAAAGAATTCAAATGAAGATTGGGAATAATGCAGCATTGGGACTGCAGGGATTAAGAAATCGTCAGGATAGACTCCTCACTCATGGAGAGTTTATAACTTTCACAGGCACGGATCCTCAGCCTAGGCATCCAAAAACATTCAATTAACATGATTTAGTCTTCAGAACTTTCAAGAAACATCAGAGATTACCTTTTATTACCCCTTTTTGTAATTTTACAAAATTTCCTGTAATATCTTTGAAGTGAAACTATTGTTGTTTATACGAGAGGACTATTTTTAATGAGTGCACAATAGCTTACACTTATCTATATCAGAATATTTACCAATATTACTTCAGTTTAAAACATCATACAAATACTTATTCAAGAATTCCTATGTTTGCAAGATATCAAGAGTGAAAATAAGAAATAAATCAGTAATTTCATAGACAAAATTTTACTATATATTATTCTCTATTTATTTTCTGAAAACAAACAAACAAACAAACAAATCCAAGTCCATCTAGCTTCTTTCTTTCTTTCAAAACTCCATCAAATTCTGGTATAATTCACAAAATATTTTTCTTTCATATCTGTAGAATTATTCATTCTATGCAACAATGAATGTAGTAGCCTTGGTGCAGTCCTTTCTATCTCATACTCAGATAATAACAGAAAAAGTTTCTGATATATAAAGGAATACCATCCATCTAGCAAGATAATTTTAAGTATAAAAGAAAGGAAAAAGCCAATTACAAAGGAAATACCAGTATAGAACCACAGGATAGGATACTGTCTCCTGTTTCTTGTTTTCACTTAATATTTCTCTCTCTTTTCATCTTCCACTCAAGTTACCTTTTCTGTATTCCTCTCCCACTTAATTACCTTTGTTTTTTTAATGAGAAAAATGCCTTTTAATTCATTTTGTTGTATTTGCTTACTTTGGTTTTGTTTGTTTATTTTATCCCTCCTTAAACATCATAACTGATCAAAACAATTACTCAAGTCTGTGGTCTAAACACCAATTAAATCATTAAGCAAGCTTATCCCAAATGATCTGTTCTTTACTCTAGTTTATACACAGGACTTCTGAATCAGAAAACAGTCCAGAGGAAATCATAGCTTTGAAATTCATATGTGTTCTCTCAGTGCTTGAGAAAAATGAACTGTTAAGACAGCAGAGCCTAGTAGCTACAGTTATTTCTGTAGGAAAAGAATTTGTGTCTTTTTGAACCTAAAATACAATAAGGAATCTGGTTTCATAAAAGTATCTCTATGTAAAATCTATCCTGCAGATTTCTCTAACTTCATTCCTTTTGTTGACATCTCCTGGCAATACCTCATTTTTTTCCCACCAAGAGTTTGTTTAAAACAGAAACTCAATGTTTTCTATACAGAAAATACATTTTCTAACAGCATGAAAGGATAGTTAATTCCCTGTTCGTTAACTACTTCAACAGTTTGATTTCGAAGTCAACATACATTATATGGATACCACTAAAAAATAACAAGGTAAGAAAGAAATGATGAATCAGAAAACTAAATTCCTGAATGATATTGTACTTTCATACATTTTCAAAATGTTCATGAAAATTTCAACATTAAAAAGAAAACATTTGTAAGTGTGAAGTTTTATTAGAAAAAGAAGTAATCATTTACCTTTATAGATATACCTTTAATCTATGTTGTTGATAATCTTTACTGGAGAGAAAGGACAGCAAGCTATCTATATATACAGATACACTTTTTCTTGTTAGTTATTTCTATTGTGATGTACATTTCTTAAATTCTCTTGATGTGCAGATAAGAGTGTGTAGTTTAGATTTTTCACTGCTAATGAGTCAGTAGGCTTTTTAAAAGAAAAGCTGCAGCAGAAAGCCAACAAAACAGAATTAATTAGGAAGTCACCTAGTAGTCTCAGTTTATACTTCAGCAGTGGAAACCATCTGTTTCATTTTACTTTTCTTGTACTTTTGAGAGTGTCACAGAATGAGTATCTAAGGACATCTGTAGTAAGGTCATTATTTATTTTACATTTCAAGTATTCTCCATATTTTTTGAAAAAGTCATTGCATTATATTAATGGATTTGAAAGAGCTAATGTATTTTAATACCTCTTAATAAGGTATTAAAACTAGTGAGAGAATGATTTATTAGAAAATACAGTTGAAAATGTATACTTGAAAATATAAGTACTTGAGATAAGCACATGCAACAGCTGTTGGACCAGCTGCAACATAGCCCTTTTATTTCCAAGCTCTTCACAGAAGCTTAACTATACAGCCATAATTTCAACGAAACATATTCAGAAATACATATACAGTAAAATCCCTGATTTGATGGAATTAGTCCCAGGACCCAACAGGAGCTAAAGACCGTTAGTGCAGTTTTAAGGCACATTTGTATATTGAATGATCTCTTTGTAACTATGGCTTCATATTGGACAGAATTGCATCCTGGAGTTTGCATTCTGAACTGGTTTTCATTTTTAAAAAGCAATTCTGATGAAATCATCAGCACAGTTAAAAGTGAGTGAGTTGGAATCTATTGCTTTTGTGTTGCCAGCAGAATTGTTTTTAAAATTCCAATCATAATGTCAGTTAGCTCTGGTGTGTAATTCCTTCCTCTTTTCTCCCACAAAGAAGAAATGAGAGTTATCATTGGAGCTTAAGCTGGAGGCAGAATTCTATCACTAATGGCACACATCTTGCAAATCCTTTACTACATATTGCTGCAGTTCTAAGGAAATAATCTAAAATATGTTTGAAATAAAAAATAAAAAAAACCAATTGAGACAAATGCATTATATACATATCTAATAGATCACTAAGGCATGGTGAGTGGAATACCACTTCTTTTACTTGTTTCTTTGTTTTTGATTTAATATTTAAAGGAGAATTGTACTAACAGAAATTAATGCTTTGAAAGCTGATCACCTTTAATATGCAAATGTTAGGCCTTCTGGATGTTTGACAATCATGATTGATAAAAGAAGAACTGTAAAGATTGACTTAAAACATTTATTATAAAAATATTGATTTAAAATTAGACAGAATGTATGTTCCTGGTCAACCTACCTTTAATATTCATATGACTACAATGTACATAACTTGATTTTTGGAGTATTAATGAATAAAACTTTTTCCATGGTACACTTGTTTTCATCCATTTTTAAGTTACCTGAGTCTTGAAGTTATAGATTTATATTCTTCTTCAGAGAGTCAACAGTTTTTGGAAAGAAAAGATGATGAGACAATAAGATAGCTATAATAAGCTGAGCTACAGGGTTTCCCTGTTCTGCTCTCTGGAATAGGAATCTGACTGATTGTACTTAGTACAGTACTGGTAGAGCCTACTAAGTTTTTCCTCCCCATGTGTAGAGAGAAAAATGTTTCCACTTTTCTGGGATGACTGGCTTCACTATTGCTGAAAAAAATAAATGAGGGAGACTACATATTAGACCTTCTGTGTTACTTGAAGCAATCCATTTTCCAATGAAATCTTTAGTGAGGTGTACCTAAGTGTATCCAGGGAACTGGTCAATGGTTGTCATACTAAACTGCAGGTTTTGCACTCCAAAGTTTCTTTTTACTGGTAATAGGGTCTTTATTTTGCCTGCCTGAAGTAACTGATAAATTGAAAAATACCACACCACTGTTCTACCAACCAGTAATAGGGCAATTACTGCCATTTATTACAATACCTCTTTCTCCTTGCCTCAGTGAATCATCTGCTGCATTAAAACAGCAACTAAAGCATAAACCTTTAAACATTTTTAATAAGACTGTAAATCTCAACAAGAAATCTGTTTAGGATATGTGACAGTACACAGGATGTGTGGATGATACGTTTCTGTCTGTAGACCGAATCATTGAGACACTTCATCAATAAATTTTACCAAAATTAGATAATGTTTTTTACTTTTTCAATACACATAAGGTTATTCAAAATAATAACATCTACTATTAGTGGCAAAAAGGTTAAACCAGAAGACTGAAGTCTGAGAAAAGTTCAGTTTGGTAGTTTTCTCATATTAAAAACTTAACAGCCTTGAACCTGATACTTTCCTGACACTTAAAGTTTTCCAGGGTAAATTCATATGAGCTTTAGCTCTGTGCGTCTGTGTAGGGTAACACTGACTATTACGATAGTTCTGGAATATATACTTGTGACTAAAAGGCAGCAATGTCAAGTTGTTATCTTGTATAGAATGAACTATCTATGAGGCTAGAATAAACATGCAGTCTAGATGATTACAGGAGACCACGCTTATGAACAACTCACTAGTCATCAAAGCAGAGCGGCCTTGGGACAAGGGATACTTTTTGGTAAACAATGAAGACAGTGGGAGACCAGTGAAGAACTACAACTGTGTCCAGATGACCAGCAACAAAAGAACTAATTTGTGTCAAAAATAACCTGAGTCAGGGTGACCCCCTAGATAGGATTTCCTATCAGCCTGAGAGCAGTACTGGGACTCACTGGTGAAAGTAGTTGATAAATTCATTCATGTTGGGGAAGTACTGCTGCTGCTGCTACATGCTTACTGCTGTTTCCATGGCTAAGCTATCAAAAAGAGCAAGAGAGAATGCAGGTACTGAACTGAGATTTCACGTGTGACTGTGGTTTACATTTATATTTTTATATATAAATGTAAATATAGACATACATACGTTAACATATATACATAGAGAAAGAGTGCTAAGAGAGACAGAGGGATACATTTCGACAATTTTTTGCAATCTATCAGTAGAGCTATCCATCTAAACTACATGTGAACTGTGTTTTGGTTAACTAGTAAATTTTAGTTACTGCTTGTGTTTGGGTGGAAATTTTCCTCCTTTATCCATAACAGAGTAACCAGTTCTGTAACTTGGATAAATCAAATTGTGTTAAGAGAGTAATTTAAATTAAAAAAAAAAAAAAACAACAACAACTAAAAACAACTACTATCCAGGAGTGAAAACATACAGCTTATTGCCAGCTTTCCAAAATGAGACATAATATTTCTTCTTTGCACCCGTCACTCCTGTTTCAAATTGCTACATGTTCTAAGATGTTTCACTTATTTCTTCATGACCTGGCTCTTGTAAACTAGTAGTTGTAATTAAAATTAAAGTTGTAAACAACAACAACAACAACAAAACCTCAGCTTACTGTATTTAAAAATATCTTAAAAATTGCTGACCAGATGTTGAAGGCAGAAAGTTAGTAAGAAAAGAGAAAATAACCATCCAGAAAAACGATTTATTTTCTTGTTTTTTCAATTCTTTTTCAGTAAGCGTTTTTCTTTTACATGTAACTGGGGATTGAATTAGGATTTTTGGATGCCTAAAACTGTCAGTTAAAAAGAAAAAGACCCTATAATGCATGATACACATCTGAAGTCAGTGAATTCATGTAAACTGGAAGGCACTATGTTTATCATCCACACCATCAATATTTCATTTAAAAAATTAAGTCCTGCTTAGGAAAATTCCTTTAATAAATATAAAAGGACAAACAGAAGCAATCTGATATATATTTTACAGCAGGTCCACCAAAATAATTTTTGAATTTTTTTCACTGCAAGAGGCTACATGAAATACAGAAATTTCAAATTGGTTGTCCCACAGCTAACTAGGGAAATACTGCAATGTTTTTAAAAATTTTCACTTATAATGAAATGGGATTTTTTTTTTCCTGACTGATTTATTCCTTCTTAAGACAGATACCCTGTCTCTTTTCATCCCTTGTGCGAGCATTCTGAAATTTGTTAAACTGTTTCTGTACGGCCACAGAAGGAAACTTCATTTAGACTATTAGACTATAACTGTGATACAGCTGTTGCTGTGTAGTAGAGACTGCTCTTATGCTCAAATACTTGAAAGTTATGGTTGAGTTTCTCAGAAAGGAAATGCTACTAACTAGGACAGTATATTCCAGGCTCTTATCCAGGCCTCTTGGGAGGTTGTTGACGCTTACTTCAGAGCTTGAAGTTGAAACCTGAACAGCTGCAAAAGCAACTGCACACAAAGCACAATGGAAGGTACTGATAAGTTAACAATTTCTGCATAACAAGAAAGCCTGATAAACAGCCAGGACACAAACAGTCATGTTTTTTTTGTTTTTTTTTTTTGTTTTGTTTTTTTTTT
>NC_034438.1:29713003-29740038 GCF_002078875.1 Numida meleagris
GCGGACAGACAACAAATTTAACCATGGTTTCAAATAGGCAGAAAACTCTTGCCAAAAATAATGTGGCAACTCAAACAGAGTGCTTGTTAAAAAATGTGGTGGTCAAGTCTCTGGCTGAAGGGAGTGCCTGAGCCTGCTGCTTCTGGTGAAGGTCGACAGTGATACCATCTGCGTGAGGTGTGAGTAGGTGGATAATCTGTTCAGTATGGTGGCAGAACTCAAGGAGGAGGTGAAGAGATTAAGAAGCATCAAGAAGTGTGAGCAGAAGATTGACTGGTGGAGTAACTCCTTGCCATACCTGTAAGAAAGGCATCAAGGTGATACCCCCCAAACAGTGGTGAACCTCCTACCCTGTCACCATCAGGCAGAGAGAGAGGATTTAAGAGATGAGGAGGAATGAAAACAGATCCCAGCTCTATGTCACAGGCAAACCCCAGCCCTATCTACCTAGATTGCCTAGATGCCCCTTCATTATGGGCTTGAGCTCTGGAACTTCAGGGAGAGGTAAGTGAAGATGCAGTGGAAGGTCTGCCCATGAGGTTGTCTAGAGTGAAGCGGTTGACTTCATGCCTCAAGACTGCCTCTGTCAAGAAGGAAAGAAGTGTGATCGTTCTCTCAGACCCTTCTGAGAGGAATGGAGGACTTCATGAGTCAGCCAGACCCTGCCTGTAGGTACGCGTGGTGCTTACCTGGCATTTGGGTCAGGGACATTACAAGAAAGGGATTTCAGGACACTGGGGTAGTTTGCTGAGGGAGCAGGAGCAGAAATGGTGTTTTCCTTTATCCCTCCATGTCAGCAAGGGATACTGAGAGGACCAAGAAAAGCCACACTGTAAATATGTGGCAGAGAGGCTGGTGCAATTGCAGAAACTTTGTGTTGTTCTTTTTTCACCATGGGGTGGTTAACTTGGTTGCAGATGGGTCTCACCTATCTCAAAGATGGAAATAGATACTAGCCTAGGAGCTGGCAGGGCTTGCTGAGAGGGATTTAAATTAGGTATGAAGAAGGAAAGAGATAAAATCAGGCTCTCTAGAGAGGAGACTGGGAGAAACATGACAGGATTGTGGATGAGGAAAGAGCTGTAAATGATATGGTTGACTCTCTAAGGGAGAGGAGCAGGGGGAGGGTCAACTAGGCTGACATCCTAGTGGAGGTCTGTCGCAGATTACCTAACTAGGATGAAGAGATGAACAAGGCATTCTACAAGCAGCTGGCAGATGTTGTGCGATCTCTAGCGCTTGTTCTACTGGGTGACTTCAACTTCCCTGTTATATACTGGTAATATAATTCAGCACAAAAGAAGCAGTTGAGGAAGTTTCTAGAGTGTGTGGAAGATAACTTCCTGACACAGCTGGTAAAAGAGCCTACCAAGGCAAGGACTGGTGGGAGATGTGGAGGTCAAGAGCTGTCTTTGGCAGAGTGACCATGAAATGGTAGAGTTCTCAATTCTTAGTGAAGTCAGGAGTGGGGCTCAGCAAAATTGTTACCTTGGACTTCCAGAGAGTGGAGTTTAAACTATTCAGGACACTGATGGATAGCATCCCTTTGGAGCCAGTCCTGAAGGATAAAAGGGTCCAGGAAGTCTGGACACTCCTCGAGAAGGAAGGCTTAGAGGTGGAGGAACAGGCTGTCTCCCCATGAGATAAGCCAGCAGGAAAGAAGACCAGCTGAAAACTTTTTCAGAAGGAACAGCAACAGATACCATGGGAATAGGATAAGGAAGCTGCTATGCTGTGTAGGGGTGAGGCTGGGAAAGCCAAGGCTCAGCTTGAACTAAACTTGGCAAGGGGTGACGAGAAGAAGAAAGGCTTCTACAGGTACCTCAACCAGAAAAGGAAAGTCCAGGAAGGTGTACTCCCCCTAGTGAGTGACACAGGCAAACTGATAACAGCAGACAATCAGAAGGCTGAGGTACTCAACAACATTTTTGCCTCAGTCTTCTCTGATAACTGCTCATTGCACAGCCCTTGAATGCTTGATTTGGTAGAAGGGGACTGGGGAAGCAACGTCCCTCCTTATGTGAGCAAAGATCAGGTTTGTGACCACCTGAGGAACCTGAACAAACAGAAGTATATGGGTCCTGATGAGATGCATCCCAGAGTCCTGAGGGAATTAGCTGATGAAGTCACCAAGCCACTCTCAATGATATTTGAAAAGTCGTGGCAATCAGGTGAGATCCCTGGTAACTGGAAAAAAAGGCAACAACACCCTCATTTTTAAGAAAGGTAAAAAGAATGACCCTGGGAATTGCTGACCTGTCAGTCACCCCTCTGTGCTGGGAAAGACCATGGAGCAGATCCTCCTGAAGTTTATGTTAAGGCACATGGATGACAGGGAGGTGATACAGGAGAATCAGCATTGCTTCATCAAGGGCAAATCCTGCTTGACCAACCTAGTGGCCTTCTATGAGGGCGTAACTGCATCAGTGGACGAGGGAAGGGCCATCTATCTTGACTTCAGTAAGGCCTTTGGCACGGTACCCTACAACATCCTTCTCTCCATGTTGGAAAGAGATGGGTTTGATGGGTGGACTGTTGAATGGACTGCGGAATCGAATCCAGAGAGCGGTGGTCAATGGCTTGGCGTCTGGATGGAGATCAGTGATGAGTGGTGTCCCTCAGGGGTCAGTGCTGAGACTGATACTTTTTAATATCTTCATCAGTGACATTGACTGTGGGGTTGAGTGCACCCTCAGAAAGTTTGCTGATGACACCAAGCTGTGTGGTGCAGTCAACACACCAGAGGGACGGGATGTCATCCAGAGTGACCTAGATAGGCTTGAGCAGTGGATCCAGTAGAGCCTCATGAGGTTTAACAAATCTAGATTCATGTTCTTGCCCTTGTGTCGAGTCAACCTCCACTACAAATACAAGCTGGGGGATGAAATGATTGATCATAGTCCTGCTGAAGACCTAGGGGTACTGGTGGATGGGAAGCTGAGCATGAGTTAGCAGTGTGCCTTCACAGCCCTGAAAGCGAACCGTATACTGGGTTGCATGGAAAGAAGCATGGCCAACACATGGATAGACATGATTCTGCTCCTCTGCTCTACAATGGTTAGGCATCACCTGGAGTACTGCATCCAGCCGTGGAGTCCTCAGTGCAGGAGAGATATCAAGCTACTGAAGTGCGTGTAGAGATAGGGCCACAAAAATGATCCAAGGGATGGAACACCTCTCCTACAAGGTCAGGCTGAAAGAGCTGGGGCTGTTCAGCTGGAGAAGAAAAGGCTCCGAGGTGAACTGAGAGCAGCCTTTCAGTATCTAAAGGGGAGCTATAAGAAAGAAGGGAATAGACTCTTTAGCAAGGTCTCTGGTGTTAAGACAAGGGGAAATAGTTTCAAACTTAAAGAGCATAGATTTAGTTTGGATACAAGGAAAAAGTCTTTTATTGTGGGGGTGGTGAGGCATCGCAACAGGTTGCCCAGAAACGTGGTTGATGCTCCATCCCTGTAGACTTTCAAGGCGAGGCTGGATCAGGCTCTGAGCAACCTGATCTAGCTGCTGATATCCCTGTTAATTGCAGGGGAGTTGGACTAGATGACCTTTATGATCCCTTTCTACTCTAAGGATTCTATGATTCTATGATTCAATGAAAATGCTACACATCTTGTACTGTTCTTAAATTAAATGGGGAGCAGGATAAACCCACATAATTCTCAATTGTCTGAAGGCTTGGTTTTTTAAATTTGTCTATTTATTTCTTCTTTGCTTATAATAATTTTTTTTTACAGAAATCTGAGCACAAAAAATCTGAAATGATTTTTAAAAACCCTGCAAGTAAATTTTACATTCATTTTAATGAGTATACATTTTTTTACTGTAGAGATGTGTTGAATTAGAAATACTCGACAGAGCAAACATTTAGATTGCAACCTTGGGCAGCTTAGCTCAAAATATACAGATGTAATATGCTGCAGTATCAAGTCTATTGAGTAACTATTCCTTAAGCTCTATAAGTGATTACATTGTGAGCATTTTGCTTAGCTTGTCAAACATATTAAGACTAAAGATGACATCTTGAAAAAGCATGGGTAATGGAATGACAGAATACTGCAGGATTGAGACAGGAGAGTTAACTTTTGATCCAGCCTTATCTTTGCTATATTTTCCTTAGGACAGTGTTTAGCCTACTGGAAAGCTAACCATAAACCTGTAATTCTTTAATAATGGACATGATAAAATAGATACAATGCTTTTTGGAAGGAAATTGTGAATGCATGAGCTTGTACTTTAACAAAAAATAGTACAACAAAAAGCCAAACATGTATGCAAGGAAAAGGAAATGCCATCTTTGTACAGAATGAAGCTTTATACTTTGTTGCGAGACAGTAAGGAGCCTGGCATTGAACTAGCTTCCTCCAAACTAACAGGCAGATCTGTGAAGGAGCTGGCTTCTAATCCATCAGTGGGAAAGTAATTTGTACTTTCACACTAATATTTACATTAGCATTTCACACTGACATACTCAAGTTAGAAAAAAAAAGGAAGCTTGATCTGAGAAGAAAAAAATACGTAAATGCATCCTTAGTTTGTCTGCTCTTGCTACCTCATTAATTCTGAATGGTGTCAGTTAGTAAGTCTAATAGCTATGAGTGTTAGTGCTGTGGTCAGTTCCAAATCATAGTATTGATTAATTGATTTTCTTCTTCCAGTTGTGATTTATATTAGTGCTATCTCAGACTGGCTGGCTGAAGGACAAAACTTAATCTCTTGTGAAGACAACAAACAGCTCCGCAGTTTCACTGCTGTGGTTAAGTGACTAAAACTAAAACTTTCTGAATGATTATCTGATAAAATAATATGCAAAATATAGTTAATATGTAGATAATTCTAGTTGCTGAATCAAGAAACAGGCTTCTTTTATATTCAGACTTCTATCACCTGGGGATAATACTACAGCTGCTGAAGTGTGAAGGGATATGAGAATTGGAGAAATAAGGTAGTGGTGGTTGTGATGTGAGAGTGGAAAGAGATGTATAAGAGTCACCATCAAAGACTTCTTTAGGGCATTAGTACAAGCAGTTTTGTAGATTCTAAGTAAAATGAAACCTGGAAAAGGAAATTCTGGTCATGACTCAAGTCTGATTGACACTTCTGTCTGGTGAAAATTTCAAAATACCTGCCTATCACATGAATAACTAATTTTCAAGAGCATTAAACATCCTTAAAATTAAATAGAAGATAAGGAAAAGGTTCTTTCAGTTTTTTGATTAAATAAGAAAGTGAGTTTCATCAAATACTTTTATTTTCATAAGGGAAAGGCTATGAAAGAAAGCTTCTCTTTTTCTTTCCCTTAATAGAAAAACTTGTCTATTACTTGCTATTTACTTATCTATTCCTGTTTCCTTTGATACATAACTAGACATGATTTCTCCTCAATTGAATGCAAATTCTAAGAGGAGTAATCAGTCATTTTATTTGTTTGTTGATTGTTTATTCTTCATCTAAGCCTCATAAAGTGCATGTGAAGTGGTCTTTTTTTTTTCCCAACAGCTCCACAAAAGTGTAATGTTGCTATGCTGAGATTAAGCTTCATAGAAAAGACATAAAAATTTGTCACTGAAAAGAAATCCCCCAAAACCACAAAATATAGTAGTGTGTGAGTAAGCATATAAATAGTGATACCATTGTACAGCATACAAAACTTTTACACCTTTGGATGTGTTCATTTAGTGAAATTAAGGGAAACTGAAGAACACAATTCTAAAACTAGTTAACTTGATCATAAACCAGCAAGCATCCTTTAACTTAGTTCAGGCAAATTATCTGATTTTATTTTCTATTCACCATCATTTGTTAACAATTCATATTAAGGCTAAGTAGTATGTATAAAAAAAGCAGAGTGCAGAATATGAGCACCATGAAATCAACATAAGTGGTGTCATTATTTAAAGATTTTGGTTGATATTCCACATCATAACATCATGTAGCGTACTGGGAGATAAAGAGTTAATGCTGCAGCTCTGTGGATTGTTGATCTTTTCTGTTTCTGTTTTCTGCTTGGAGGGAAAGATAAAACTGACTGCGAGTAATGAGACCGTCTCTTTGCTCTCTGTGTTCCCTGGCCGTCTCAACTACAGCATTAGAGTAAGGATGTCGGTTTCAGAAACTCTCTCTCTCTCATCTAATTTGATTTATTATCTTCAATTCCAATCATACTGCACTATATTGTATTATCTCACATTCCACTATTATATTTAGTAAATTAAGTTTTTCCCTTGGCTCGTTGCCTCTTTTTTCCTCGTCTAGGCCCATCTCCATACTTTTTTCCCTTTCCCATTTCCCCCTTTCCCAGAGCATGGGACCACGGGTCCCTTCGCTCCCTTGTCATGGAACTAGGCTGAATCAGGCTGAACCGTGATAACTGGATACCATCTCTAACAGCAGTCTTACATGTTACAATAGCCAAAGGTTTTGTTGCCTCATTGCTTTATGGTCTTCATCCACAGTGCTAGAGAATTGTACAGGGATTTTTTTCTTACTTCTGAGAAAACAGAAGCAGTCTTGATTGCAGTTTAACATAGTACTGACTAAAACACGATTAGTAATTTTTAGAATTAGTACCTTTTCATGCTTAGTACATTTATGGTTTCACATGCTAGGGAAAGTGAGCAGACATCTTAGGATTTCCAAAGTACTGCATCAACTACTGGGAAGATACAGGGATCATAGCAGGCCAACAGAGCCCTCACAGTTTATCTGCGAAAGAAAATCATGGGGGCAGAAGTGATTTGCTTTAACATATATGCCTATTTGACAGTTTTACCTTCCAGATGACACTAAGAAGGGATATGATCCCGTATAGTCATTATGTCTTGATCTGCCAGTTCTACGTGAATGCTCACTTATTATATTGCACCTAGAATGGCACTAGATACTTATGTTAGGAAAATGAAACCAGCCTATACATACTTGAACCTTGCTAGATAAACTGAGACAAGTAAAGCTTACATCCTTAGAAAAGAAGAAAGTTTATATGCAGTAGCTGCTTCATGTAGACATATGGAGAGAGTAGAAGGAAAGAATGTGCAGACAAGACCACACAAAAACTTGTTATTCAAGACAGGATGCAAAGATGTGACTGATACATCATATAATTTAGTTTCTGTTTAACAGAATTTAAAATGCTTGCAAATACCTTTAATGTATGCACTGAATTTTTCTCTTGCTTTATTTCAATCATTACCAGCAGTGTTGTTGTTCAAAAAGCATCAAAATAAAGAATGTAGTTGAGACTACTGCCCAAGGCTAATACATTTCATAAAAGCTGCAACTAAATTCAATCAGCTTTGAGATCTATAAGCATCTGATGCTTTGCTGAAAGGCTTTAACACTTTAATTCTCACCGCTTTCAGTTTGCCTAAATCTGTGATGTGTGCTCAACTGTTTTCTATTTTTAATTTATTTTCAGTAACAAAATTATGTATACCAGAAGAAACAAAATAAGTTCAAGTACTTTCATTTTCTATATGAAGAGTGAAGAACATTTCAAAGAATGAATTTTCTGAAACCAAGACAGATTGAATGGGATAGAGGTTATGAAAGACAGTCAATAAAAGACAATGGCAAAAAATGTTTAAAATATCACCTCCTCCCTAGACAAAGGCACACATTAGAGACATATCTTCAGAGCCAGAAACTTCCTCCTCAGCTAATGTGCTTACACTGTGTTTCTGTGCACATCTTTTGTCTCACTTTTCCATTTTGCAGCAGTTGATATTGCCCAGCTCTACAGAAGAGGGAAATGGCACAAACACTTTGTCAAGAAGTGGGTTTAACATGGTCTTCAGCTAAGAGAGATTAAATCTACATCTTCTATGGCTTTTCTAAAACT
Source organism: Numida meleagris (assembly GCF_002078875.1). Taxonomy (NCBI): domain Eukaryota; kingdom Metazoa; phylum Chordata; class Aves; order Galliformes; family Numididae; genus Numida; species Numida meleagris. The sequence continues at coordinate 29,720,841 of NC_034438.1, forward strand.
TGACTGGCTGTCTGTACTTTAGTTGTACTGAAAAAAACAAATGCATACAATTGCTAGAGGGTTGTTTAAGGGAAATATTTGCAAAAATGTATTTTTTGACAATCTTACAAAATGGAACATAAATCCTTAAGACTAGAGAGGGGTGATGATAGAATCATGGAAGGAAATACTCCTTGTCAAGGACTCCCATGTCCACAAATGGCCCACGCCACTTGTGGGTAATGTAATTAAACAAACAAGAAAGGAGAATATTTTGTGGGATTGATTATTGCATTTCATTATTTTCTGCCAAGGGCCAAAAAAAATATTGTTGTTAGAGAAAACTGAAATGATATAGAGCATAGATACTATTCCTGGTGTAGAACTTGCCAAATGAAAATACGCATTTGTTTTTAATTCCACGTACAGAGATTAGGTAATTATTTGCATGCAATAAGAAAAAGTCTATGCAATGCCAAAGTTTGGATTTATTAGAAATCCAAATCACAAAATGTGCTACTATTGTTGGGAATCAAATGGTTAAAATTGAATAAAAACTGACGGAGCTTAATTTGACACTTTTATCACTTAAACAAGCAAAAATCTATTTTAATGCTTAGTTGTTCATCTAGTCCATTTTGCACACAATATGTTACAAAGAAGGTAGTAATGCTCTTTTTAATAGAGGAAATGTTTGTAAGATGTAATAATTTTATTTGCAACATATGAAAACTTTCTTGTTATTTACAGTATCCAGTGTATTTGGACACTTTGGTCTTGACAGCTTCTTTTTCTTTTTGCAGCTAGTGCCACACAACTTTTTAATAATCTCTACTCTAATATTCCTATGGAATAAGAGCATTGCATCCTGTCTACGAAGTCTTCTGTTCACACAGAGTATATTTTGATCCTTACAACAGCACTTCAAGAGATGTTAAAATTTAAATATATTAAATGATTGTTAACATAATTAGACATTTGAGAATATCACAAAAAAAAATCAGAAATTCTTGCCTGGAATAGTGTTGTTTTTTCTATTATTTTTTTTAAAGACATTTATATGTAGTTTGTACTCCACTTCTGCACCATTTTCATAAGGCATTAGTAAGTTTTCTTTAGTAAGTATTCTAGTTTGTTTAAATTGGCTGCTCTATGAAATCAGCTTCCTTGGTTTAATAAGGATGATGGCATTTGCTGATTGATAGTAAATACAGTAAAGACAGAAAACATTTTGCAAGCATGGAAATATAAGGCATATCAGACAATGTTCTAAACATACTGGAAAAGAACATCAGCAGCTTGGCTTAGGCTTGCATAGGCTACTTTATTTTTAAAATAAACCCTCCCTAAAATATCTCAGGGAAAAAAGATACTCAAGTTACAGATTTATTTTGAAAGTTCTTGCAATAGCTATTTCTGAAAGCCAAATTGTAATAAGGTCATGATGAACAATCTGTCATAATAATAAGTTAACAGTTAAATTACTTAAGAAAATATTTTTAAACTACTAAATATTTATTATGCATATTTTAAGACCAAAATCTTAATTAGAAAACTGAAATTTTTTACAGGTTTGTAAGACAAAAGAGCTAAATTATTACCAGTTTATTTGATATGATTAATCACACAGATCTCTTCAGTCTGGTTACTTTTTTAAGTAGTGAGTTGTTAGTACAATGCACTACAAAATATCATTCTTATTCAATCTTTTATTTTCCCTCTATTATAATTAAGCATTTAAACTGATTACAAGCAAACAGCTGACTTAGTCTGTTTCTGTGTTTGTTCATTTGTTTGTTGTCTTTTTTAAAATTAAAAATATTTGCATGGACATTGTTTTCTATACTGGTAGTTACTTATTTCTTTCTTCAATCATTCATTCTCATATATCACTTACCTGTTCCCTTCCCTTTAGTTCTGTGCCTGGCATTGCTAAGACAGTCCAGAGAATTTATTACAAGATATCAAGCAACTGTAAGGTCCACCTAGATAAGTATTTGTTTGAGATGGAAACCAAGTTTTCCATAAAATTTGTCTAGGTACATGGGCTGAAGGCAAACCCAGGCACACACATGAGTAAATCTGTGTGTAATATTTGTAATGAGCCTTAAAAGGCTACTAAATTGACTGTGTACTTTTCCAAGAATTGATGTGTTACTGAAATTTGAGTTTCTGAGATGATCAGCCTTGGCAAATCTGGCTGCATTATGAAGCTGGGACAGTTTCAGGGAATTATGGGAGAAATACATGTTAGATCGCTCCATGGTAAATTTACCTTTGGTCATTCAATTTCCTATTTGTGATTTTCCAGAGACATAGTGTGTTAGTGCCTACTTTTCTATAACTCTTGTGAAACTGGGCATGAACAGTAGCAGAAAGAGCATACACTTCCTGGAGGTAAGACAAATGCCGGTTGTATAAGAGGTGAAATGTAAGTCTAGCTTTCAATACCTTGTTGAAAATACCTTCCCTTGACAGGTATACTGTGCCAGGTGAGCCTAATATATAGAAGATGGAATGCTGTCCACATACTTACTCCTACTCTGTGGACTTATCCTGTCACAGGGCTCTTCCTTCTTAGCTGAACAGGAAGCTTTCTGCTTCCAGGACTCAGGACAGCTTAATATTGATCAGAACTATTTTAATTTTGCAAATAGCAAATCAGGTTGTTTTTCTTTTTTCTTTTACCTTCTTCTTCAATAGCAAAAACTTATCCCCTGTTTTGGTTCTACTGAATAGCAGTCATCTATCTATACTCACATGCTTATTTGAAAAAACAGGTATGATTTATGGACGAGTAGGGGCTTTTTGTAACTGTCCTGGTTTTATGATTTTTGTTATCAGTATTCCACATCATAACATCATGTAGTGCATTGGGAGTTAAAGAGTTAATGCTCCAGTTCTGTGGACTGCCAATTTTCTGGGTACCTGGTTCTCAGAAGAGAAGAACTACATACCCCAGAGAACTTTGCATTCAGAGGGAAAGATAAAACTCCTTGCAAGCCACGAGATGCTCTCTTCTCACTGCCTGGGAGTGTGTGTTTGCCCGCTGTTCTGCCTTCAGTTCTCAGAGTAAGGCCACTGGTTTTGGACACTGTCTCTCATTTTATTTGATTTATTAGCCTCAATTTCAATTATATTGTATTATATTTTGTTATCTTGCATTCCAATATCATATTTAGTAAATTAACTTTCCTCCTCAGATCGTTGCCGCTGCTCTGTTTTTAGGCCGATCTCCCAGCTCCCTGCCCTTTCCCCTTTTCCCCCTTCCCCTTTCCTGGAGCATGGGTCCATGGGTCCCCTGCCCCATAGATCACAGTACTGGGCCAAACTGGCCTGTAAACCATCAAGAACCCCTCCTCCCCTCTCTTTTTTGGGGGGCTGGTGGGCCTGCAGGCCTGCTGTCCCCCTGTCACAGACACAGATAGATCTAGAGATAACTCCGTGACAGTAACCTTAAAAGAATTGAACCAATATTTCAGTTGTATAGGTCACTTGCTTGTATCACAGACATGTCTTACAGACAAACTGGTACAAACAGGATTTTGACAATAACAGTCTTGGCAATCAAAGTAAGTATCAGAGCTTCATAATATCAGCTTGAAGAATTAAACAATACAGTAAAACAAGAAAAGAAGAGTATCTCATTCATGGCAGAATATAATCTGAGATCTAACACTACTTCCAAAACCAGCATTTATTATTGTACTGTAAATGTTATAGTTGGTATAGCTCTTCTCTTATCTGAGTGGACAGTAGCCAGCCAAGACTATGGCTACGCTTCATCAATTTCTGATCAATCAGGAAGTCTTTTTTTTTTTAATATTCCTGATTATCTTAATTAAAAATAGGGATATATTATGAACTACATTTTCAAGTTACTGCAAGATGAGTCACAGAAAAAAAGAACAATGCAGACCAAACATATATCAAAAGCTAAAGCAGATATTTCAGATTCCTATGATATCAAGGTAATGTGCAACTGGCCTCTCGTTTTATAGTAGACTTCTTGAAGATTCTGAATACAGTTATGTATCTTACTTTCAGCCTTTTCTGTGTATATCTCTAATGAACACTAAATTTTCTTTCAGAGACATAATTCATCCTTTCTGTATTTTACTGCAATGACTATAAAAATCTCAGTCTCGTGGGTTTTGATAAAAATGACCAAAGAAAGGTTGGATGGGGGAGGGAGTGGGAGCTGGGAGTCAAATGCAGATTTGTAAAGAGAAATAGGTCTGTACCACTCATTATAAATGTCACTGGTAAATCAGTAATAAAATAATCTTCTTTAAGGAAATGAGAATCAAAAAAAAAAAAAAAAAGAAGAAGAGCAGATGTAGTTTTCAGGAAAATAATTGATTAGTGGGATACAAGGGGAGAAACAGGAAAGAACAGCATCTACAGGAAATCAACTGTTAATAAATATCAGAAACAGCAGTCAAGTGACAAGATAAGCTGTAGCATATGTTCCTCCAGCTAAAAAATGGAAATCATTTTCTATAGAAGAGATGCTGATAAGCCTGCCTCCTCCCTAGAAGGCAATCATTTTACATTTTATATTATTTGAAAAGAGCCTGATTATTTTCCTTTGAATGAAAAAAGATGATTCAGATTTACCTGTCAACAGAATTTTCAATTTGCATGTTTCGCCTGCATACTTAAAGGGATATGACCAAACCACAGCAAGCAAGGGAGAAACCTTTTGTGAGATCTAAATAAATACCAATATCATTTTACCTTTGTCCTACTTCAAATTACTCTAAGTTGAAAACAGAGAGACTATTAAATATCTTTCCTTTTTTTTTTTTTTTTTACAGTAATGGATAATATTTATATACAGTATTTTCACCAAGGTCAAATGAGATATCTCAACAAAAATAACACCTGCAATGGAAGGTAGCATATGAAAATTATAATGATGTTATTTGAAGTCTAGATTTCAATGCTAAATAAATATCCCATGTATATTCTGCTGTTCTCTAAGCAGGGTTGGTGTATATGTGTATGCATATTTTCTGGTATGAAACAGAGACTAGCAAGTATAAAATAAAGACAGCAAATAATTAGTTGGTCATTCAGTTTTCATTATCAATAGCTTAGCATTCAAATCACTTCTTCATTAATTAGGAAAGCTTGGAAGTGGAGCCTGAGTGCAAAAGTTTGTGAAATATTAATTTCTTGACAGTATTTTAATGGTTTCCCATCAGGAAACATGATGTTCTGATCACCCTTCTTCTTGTCATATTTTAAGACAACTAGGAAGAGACAAAGAGAGAGAATGGAACGTTTTCTTTCGGAAGTGTCTGAAAATCAGTAACTGAAATACAAGTGTTTGCTTTTTTTCCATGTGCAATTCAGAAATAGTAGCTTATTCTCAATAGAAATCTGGAAATCCCAAAGAATAGATCTCACAAGAGACTGAACTATTGATCTCATTGGGTAGGGTTTTTATAAAGGTTTTCAAAAGAAGAACTTTATCATCTGCTCTCTCTTTCTCCAAGGAGCTCTGTAAATAATTCCACAAACTCCATATCCCTTCTTCCTGGCAGTCTTTCTCTATCAATTCCTTCTTCAAACAGTGCTGCAGATACAGGAGGTATCTACAGGCTCATTCCCACTTAGATCTGCCCTACTCCCACTGCATCTAGTTTTTCCCATTCTAATCAACATAAGCAGCATGTAACTTTACAGATCTGTACAGTTAACATTTGACACAGAATCTGAAAAGAATAGGCTTTTGGTTTACCTCTGCTCGAACTAAAAGAAGTCTACAAGCTATACAGAAAATCATATTGGGCAACAGGGATTAGAATAAAAAAGAAAGTGATTTATGAATCCAAATCATAATGGGGCTGAGGACATCTTTTTGAATATGAATAATTTGTATAACAAGGAATAATGAAACATGGGGCCTAGGAAGCTGAAGTAGCCAGACTTGCAAAGAAACAGCTTCTGAAAAGTAGTCTCAACTTCTGGGCAACAGGAAAATGATTCCTGACATTAGATTCTTTACAGTATTAGGATAAATAATAATGGTTCTATAGAGAAAAAAAAAAAAAAAAGCTGTGATTATGTAGGGGAACTGTTAGATCATGTCTTGAACTGGTGATTAAGCACCTAGTGAAAGGGTGTGGCTGGCCTAGGGAGCACAGGCCAATTGTTTACACCTGTGCTCCCCACCTGAACAGAATGGGTGGACCCAGGGTGGAGCCACTTTGGGCCAGCCACTGAAGAGGAGACACCTCCGGGGTCCAGGTTGCTTCTTGATAAGGTGTGCTGTGTAGGCAGATAGTCCCTTCAGCAGTTGGGTGAGTTCCAATTTTTTTTTTCTGTCTATGACTTTTGGTCTACCTGCAAATACTCTACCTGGAGTCACCAAGAATCTCTCAGAAGCAATTGTGCTTCTTTGTAAACAGAATGGATTATTTCATGATAAAATGAAAGAAATATTTATTGTTTGTATATATACCTCTCCTTGCAGAGGCTGAAATATAGTTACTCAAAATAAGAAACAGAAAAATTTATGTATTTAAATTTGAGTAGTTACATTGGTTCTTACAGATAACAGGCTTTATTCACTGACAATGACTATCTTGTGAAATAAAGATAATCCTCCCAGTGCAGGTTTTTCAAAGAGTGACAATTACAGGACACTCTTAAAATTACCTTGTACACTAAAAATACTTAATCATCATTCCAAAAAGAGCGTTATGCATATAAATGTGATTAAAGCTAAATATTTTTAAAAGTTAATGCATAACTGCACAAGAAAGAACTGTGGCAATGAAAGACAAATGAAAACAACAAACCTCTGTGAAACAGTCAGGAAAGGAACTATAGAATCAGCTACTTTGTTTACTTGCATTCTCCAAAATTCTGAAATGTGACTATCTCCCTTTGTTGAACAAGAAGTTCTAAAACTTTGCTAAATTCAGCATCTAACTAGGAACAATTCCATAAATGAATATGTGCTGGGGACCATCCTGTTGAAAAACAGCTTCGCAGAAAAGCACCTGGAGGTCCTGGTGGTCACGAAGTTGAACATCAGCTAGCAGTGTGCCTTTGGTATGAAGCAGAGGAATGGTGTCCTGCACTATATTAGGTAAAGTATTGCCAGGAGGTGGAAAGGTGTGATCCTTGTACTAAGTCAAGCGCTGGTGAGGCCAGGAGTTCTGTGTCCAGTTCTGGTATCCCAGGAAAAAAATGGAGATGTACTAGAGAACCCAATGAAGGGCTATGAAAATGATTAAGTGACTGGGATGTTTATTCTGTGAGGAGAAGTTGAGAGAACTGCCACTGTTCACCCTAACAAATAAGATTAGGGAGCTTCTTACAAGAGCTTACGTAAGCATGAAAGAGGGTGTCAGGGAAGTTTGAACAAGGATCTTTGCAGTGGTGTTCCATAACAGGAACTGAGGAAATGGGCATTGAAACACAGGAGGTTCCTTGTGACCATCAGGAAACGATTTTAATATGTGGGAGATGAAGCACTAGTATACGTTGCCTAGAGATGTCTGTAATTTACCTCCTTGGAGATCTTCAAAAGCTCTGTGGACATGGCCCAGAGCCACCTGTTTGGTCAGGTGCATGATAGGACCTGATGACCTCCAGATGCCATTTCCAACTTAAGCCATTCTGTGATTCTATGATAATGTGGCCAGTATCCATTGATATTTGTCTGCAAGTTTCATTTCCTGAAACAAAATTCATAATTATGCTAATAGAGGCTTTCTTCTTTGTGCCTGGACTTTGAAGTCCTTTTAATAGTGATTTTTTTGATTGAATTTGAAACTTCTGCTGCTGTGACTTAATATTTTTATTCTGCTTCACGTTTATTCCACTCCATTGAGATGACCCATAATCACTAACATGGTACTTTAAAAGAGATTAATTGAATAGGGAAGTCATTATTATAATTCTTCCAAAGGACATCAGCACTAAAATGTTTATCAAGTAACTTTCATTTTGGGAATATATGTGATTGTGTATTATCACTCATTTCACAAAACATTAAGGCTCCTGTACACCCATGATCAGAAATGTTTTGATTATGCCCTTGGGCATATTTTTTCAAATTTATATATACAATACAATTAACCTTATTGTAAGAGGGCTGATTTAAAGTAATGTCTCTGATTTTATTATTTTCGCCCATGACGTCAGAGGTGGATGTTGGTGATATGGCAGCAGAGGTTGAATCTCCTTAGCAATATTCCAATTACATTTTGTTGCCATGTGACAGATGGCAGCAGAGGAGCAGTCTCACAAAATGGTGTCTGACATGGAAGTGCTTATGAAGCAAAGCATCATTGAATTGATATTCATTGACACTTGCTGAACAACTCTAAATCCTGAACAGTGGATGTTAGCAAAGTGTGGTGGTGGATGATTCATTTCAGCAGTGGTGACAGTGACGTGAAAGACAAGCCATGTTCTGGACAGCCAAGAAAAGCTGTCACACTACAAAAAATAGAGCATCTTAATCAGCTCATCTATGTGAATTATTGGATTGCAACCAGGGAACTGTGTAGAAAACTGAATATTGGCTTCAATGCATCAAAAACAATGGTGGAAACATTGGAATATCACAAAGCTTGTGCAGGGTGGGCACCACAAATACTCACACAGGAACAGAAAGAACACCATATACTAATTTGTCCATTCCTATTAAAGCAATATGAGTTATCATTACTGGTGGTGAGATGTAGTGTCACAAATATGAGCCAGAGTCAAAATGGCTGTTCATGAAGTGGTGATGTGTGAATACCCCATCAAAGAAAATGTTCGAGATGCAGTTTTCAGCTGGTGCAGATGTGCACCATCTTTTGGGATAGGAAGGGGGTGATCTGTCTGGATTTCCCAGAGCCTGGACAAATTATCAGTTCTGATTTTTACATCACAACACTGACTAAGCAGAAGCTTGAACTTCCAGAGTCAGGCCAGAGTAGAGGACAACCTTTCTTTTGCAACAACAGGACATCAGGCCCTGTACCAGTTTGAAGACCATGGACCATGTTGCCAGTCTCGGCTGGACTGTCCTACCACATCCACTGTACATTGTGTATTTGGTGTCTTCTGACATTCATCTGTTCATGCCATTGAAAGATTGTTGTGTGGGCAACATTTTCCTAGCAATTGCACTAGGGAGCATCATAGTAGCTGTGAACAAGTGGGTCACCTCCATTAGCACAGCATGCAGACTGGCAAAAATGCATAGCTAGTGGTGCTGACTATGTTGAAAAACAGTATTTTGTAACAGAATTTGGTATATCAAAAAGTGTTATTGTGTTCCTTGTATCTCATGTATTTTCTATGGAAATAAACAGGAGACATTACTTTTAGCATGATTTATATAGTAGGGGGAACTAAAAAAAAGATGTATACATTCTCACTGGAAGTTAACTTCTCTGCATACTGTACTCCAGTTTCTGGGGGAAAAGAATCCGGGAACCAAACACACATATGAAGACTTTTGGTAGATTACCACTTAATGTAGGATTGAAAGCACATCCGAGGAATGCTAGAAAGCAGAAAATAAAGAGTTCATGTTTTTTATTCATCTATTAGAGTGAAAGGTGTTTTCAAAATGAAAGTTGGACTCTCCATTTAGGTGTTCAGAATACTTCTAGGTCTTGCTGATTATGCTATTAACTGTATCTGTCCTGCCTTCAATTTGATCAACTCCTGAAAAGTATCAGACAGATAAAATTAAGCTTTTTGATTTCAGTTTTTAGGAAGTTAGTCAACAAAACCCACTGGGAGTCTGTCCTCAAGGATAAGGGAGTGGAGCAGAGATTGCAGATCTTTAAGGAAGCTTTCTTCAGGGTACATAAGCTCTCCATCCCCAGGTGCAGCTAGTCAGGAAAGGAGAGCAAGAGCATGGCTGAACCTGGACCTGGTGGTCAAACCGAAGAGCAAGGAGAGAATGCGCAGGCAGCTCAAGCAGGGACAGGTACTAAGCAAGAAGTAAAGGGATTCTACATGTTTGTGTAGGGATGGAGTTAGGAAGGCCAAGGTCCAACTGGAACTGGACTTGGCAAGAAACGCAAAGAATAAGAAAGGCTTCTATAGGTATATCAACCATAGAAGGAAAGTCCAGGAGAGATTCCTTCCCTAGTGAGCAATACAGGCAGGCTAGTAACAACAGACACAGAGAAAGCTGAGTTACTCAACATTTTTACCTCAGTCTTCACTAGAAACTGCTCTACACACAGCTCTTTACTGAAAGGTGGGAACTTAGAGAACAACTTTCACTGTAAGTGAAGATTTGGTTTGTGACCACCTGAAGAACCGGAACATTCATAAGTCATAGAATTGCTCAGGTTGGAAAAGATCTTCAAGATCATCAAGTCCAACCGCAACCTAACCATTCTACCCTAACAACCCACCGCTAAATCATGTGCCTGAGCACCACATCCAAACAATTCTTAAACACTTTCAGGGATGGTGACTCTACCACCTCCCTGGGGAGCCTGCTCCAGTGCTTAACAACCCTTTCTGTAAAGAAGTTTTCCCTGATATTCAACCTAAACCTCCCCTGGTGCAACTTGAGGCCATTTCCCCTTCTCCTGTCACCTGTCATCAGTGAGAAGAGACCAACCCCATTCTCACTGCAATTGCCTTTCAGGCATTTGAAGAGAGCAATGAGGTCTCCCCTCAGTCTCCTCTTCCCCAGACTAAACAGCCCCAATTTCTTTAGTCGCTTCTCATAGGGAATATTCTCCAAGCCCTTTACAAGCCTTGTTGCCCTTCTTTGGACCTGCTCCAGCACCTTCATGTCCCTTCTGTATTGAGGTGCCCAAAATGAAACACAGTACTTGAGGTGGGGCCTCACCAGTGCTTAGTACAAGGCAGGATTACTTCCCTAGTCCTGCACACCACACCACTCCTGATACAAGCCAGGATGCCACTGGCCTTCTTGGCCACCTGGGCACACTGCTGGCTCATATTCAGCCGACTGTCCATTCTGGTGAAGATTTATGGCATTTCTGCACATCTTATTAGTGGCCAGAGACAAGAATCTGGCAATTCTTTCTCCATTTCTCTTCCTTGGGAAGTTGTAGAGAGCAATGAAGTCTCCTCTAAGACTTTTTTTCTCCAGACTATACAAACTAACTAACTTTAGCCTCTGCAGATATAACATGCCTTCCAGTCTTTTTACCATCCTTGATGCCCTCCTCTGAATGCTTTCAAGTATCTTAACATCTTTTTTTTTATATAGTGGTGCCCTGTACTGTATTCAGTAGTCAATGTCAGGCCACACCAGCACTAAATATAGTGGGAGAATCACTTCTTTTGACCAGCTGGCTATGCTGTGCTTAACACACCCCAAAATGTGGTGCATTTGGCTGCCAGGTCAAACTGCTGGCTCTTGTTGACCCTGCTGGTGACCAGCATCACCGGGCCCCTTTCTGCAGAGCTGCTCACTAGCTGTTCATCACCCAGACTGTACCTGTGTTCAGCATTACTGTCGCAAATGTAGAACTCAGCACTTATCTTTGCTGAACTTCATACCACTGATGATTTCCCAGGAAAGGCCTGTGAAAAGACACCACCCCTAATCTGAGTGACACCATTTCACACATTATTAGGAAAATATCAATAGCATACAAGTGGATCACAAATTTGGAGATATCAGTGTCATTTCCTTTACTGTTCTCAGTATAGTTTTTTTTCTGAACCAAACACAGTGAACAAAGGACACCCATATCTACTCTATAAATTCAGTTTGAAAGTGTTAATTTTATATATTATTTGCCCTTTCTTTAGGACTAGCAGGCACAATAAAAAAAATTGCAACCATATTTGGCCATACATATATTCATTTAGATTCACAAACTGACTAAGAAATGATTAAAGCAAGATTTAATTTAGGTCCAAATCCAATTTCTAAAAATCCATGTTCAATTTTGTCATATAGTATATATCTTTGATACTGCAATAGTCTGTGTTATTACTAGTGGGCTTGATTTTCTCTTCAGCCAATAAATAATCAAATAAAAATAGATACTGGGAAGTATAATAGATTGAAGAAGAATCAGGTTGGCAATTGCAAATAAGAGCAAATGTTGAGAGACAGTATAGAGAAGACTTGTACTTAGGCAAGAAATCAGCTTGAGCAGTGGCTAACTGGAATGTCACTGAAAGGCAACAAACTTTGTTTAGGTTGCATGAAAACACTATTCCTTACTCACAGATTCTGGATTTTATTCCTGTGTTTGGCTATCTGAAATTTGCCAACAGTAAGTGCAATGTTACAGTATTTATGTTCCCTCTCAGATTTAACTCCTAAGCTATTTGGACACTTTATCTACTAAGGTTCTCTACTTTGTTCTTTGAGTTTTCCTAAGAAGGCAGCTATGAATAATGCATTAGATATTTATCTGCTTGTTTAGGTACCTAAATACCTTTTGTAAATATGACCTCAGGAAATGCACAACTGTTACACTGGCTGTCTGCTAATACTATTTCCAAATGATGAGAAAGCGAAAACATATTAATAAGCAACCTAGAAATTCCTGCAGGAATGCTAAAAGCTTTGAGTCAGGTTATTGAATGCATGTAATAGTAACTGCTTAGTGCTGCTGGCTCTCATTTGGGAAAAACATTTGTCATTATATTTGTTAACCAGCAGCTGGGACCTCACAGCCTTGAAAATGTCCTCAGATTTGGAAGAACCAGTCAACCATATTGTACCTTAAAAGACTGCATACTGACACTGTGCATGTTTAATCAGATTTTATACACATCTGGGCTCTAAAATATAGCTTGTCTCAGGAAGGTATGCATTCTGTCACTTCCTATTGATAGGGAGATAAATATAAAAAGGAAAAATCCACTAGATATCCATTCCTGAGCATTAAGCTAAAGAAAAATAAATCTCTTATAAATAAAATATAAAATAAATTTCCACATTTTTTTCTACTGACAATACAGTCTCAACTAGAAAGTTCATAGGCAAATACTACTGTTTTCATTTAGGCTATTATTTTATATACTAATTCTGCTGGAAAAAAATAAAAACAAACACTTCAATAGTGTTCTATCATTTTAACTACTGTAATTTCAACTTCAGTTAAAGACATTTAACCAGGGTTTATTGCTTAATCTCTTCAGATTTTAGCATAATTCACCCCTGAAAAGATCTCAGGAGGTGTCCAGACCAGACCTTGCTCAGAGCTGTCTCAGCCTAGATTCCGGATTATCTGCTCAGGGCTTCATCCTGCTGGGCATGAAACCCCCAGGTCAGAGATGGCCCAGCCTTCCAGGTCTCTGAATCCACAGTCATACTGTCCTGGTGAACAAAAGGCTTCTCCACATCTTCAGCCTGAGCCTCTTGCATCTTAGCTTGTACCATTACCTCTCTTTGCCTCTCTCTCTCCTGCCACACAAGACATGTAGAGCCAGGATGCACCTCCTCCGTCCCTTCCCACTGATGCTGGGACTGCTGGTGAATGCCCCCAAAGTTGTTCTTTATCCCATAAGAACAGCTTCTCCTTCAGCCCTTTCTCAGTGGCTTCTGCTGATTTCATTCCAGTTTATCTATTTTCTTGCTTTGGAGGCCCAGCATGGGCTCTGTGTCTAGATAGGGGATCTCTCAATACGACACACTTGCTCACAGATCCTCACACACTTCTGGCCCTTCTGGCTCCTAACAGTTGGCTCAGCAAGGCCCAGGGCCATCTCCACAGAACTATTCCACAGCCTTTCTGTGTCCAGCCTGCTACTGCAACAGAATTCTGCTTTCTGGAGAAGCTCTCAGCTTCAGATTGAGCTGAATTTCACAAGGTCCAAGTTGACCCTTTCCTGTCCTGTGCAGGCCCCTTAGAAGGCAACCTGGCCATCAAATGAGTTGACTGTTCTTTATTTGCTCTCTTCAACAAGATTAATGCACCTGCCCTCCATCGTCTTTTTCTAGGTCACAGAAATCTTGAATAGGACAAAACCCAGAATAGATCCTGCAACACTCAACTGTTACCAGTCTTCCAGAAAAGTGCAACACATAGGCCACAACCCTCAGAGCCTAATCATTCAACAAGTGGTTTACTGGTTCTTGTTCTCACATCCAGACTATGATATCTTAATTTGAATATAATATTGTAGGAGATAGTGAGGGTAAATGTCATCTTTGTCCAAAAGTCCAGTCATTTTATCACTGGGGACAGTCATTTTAGCCAGGAAAATCCACAATGTCTATTTCTAATCAACTTCTCTTTTATGAGTCTTTTCTGAGAAATAGAATTCCCTCTGTGTTTTTCCTTGGAATTGAAGTGAGGCTGATCCCAGTTTGTAGTTTTTGTGTTTGTTCTTTCTGAACTTCATAACAGTTCTATGTAACATTTGAATTCCTGAAGGGATTGCATATCTCCTCCAGTTTCCATAGCATTCTCAAAAATGATAAAGAGCTGGCTTGCCAAGGACACAACTTCCTTTACAACTCATCAGAATGAGCACTCTTTTCAAATTCTCTGAAGTAATCTCTGAGTTGATTTCATCCACTGCTGACCACTCTCTGACTTGAATGCTTCTAATTAATCAGTGAATACTGGGAGACTATACTGGGGAAAATTGAGTAAATGAAGGAAAAGGAGGTACCGAGAACCTCACCTGCCCAATTTAGCAGTAGGATCACATTTTTCTTGTTCAGTCTTTCTCATATCTTGCTAATATTGAAGCTCTTTTTGTTGTCTTTTATGTCTTTAATGTTTTTAACCTAGTTGGACTTCAGTTTTCGTAACACAAATACTACATGCCAGCCTAATGTTTCTAAACTCCTCCCTCAAAAACTGTCCCTGATTCAAGTGCCTGTATGATGTCTTTGTACTTTGGATCCCTGTTGGAAGCAATCAGTTTTAAAAGCCATATTCCAGTAAGTCTGCTTGTCTCCCTGAGTACCACAGTGGAAAATCTGTTCTTGCACTTTAAGATGTTCCTAAAGATATGCTTGTTTTTCTGAGCTCTTTTGCCTTTTAGTAGTGCCCACTACGAACTGCCATCTGATAAATCCCTGAATAAGATAAAATCTCATCTGAAGCCCTGGACTCTGCTACTCTCTATCCTCTCTCCTCTGAACACCTTGAACTGTCTGTAATAATACAGAAAACATGATACCAATGATTGTCACTTCCCCAGCCTGTTCCTCCATGGGAGGAAATAGCAGATCTAGCTATTCATCACATCTGACTCACCCAATATCTGTTCACAAGTCTATGACCAAGTCCCTCAGGAAATCTTGATTGCTGGCATCCTTCCATAGTTAAAATTTAAGCACACATCAGGAAGACTAAACACTATTACAAAATAAATAAATAAATAAATCAAAATTTGTGGCATGATCATTCAGAGCAAGTCCTAGATTCTGAATGTGGGATGGAGCTATCCTGGAAAAGAATAATAGAATCATAGAATCATAGAATTAGCTAGGTTGGAAAAGACCTACAAGATCATCCAGTCCAACCATCCACCCACCACCAATAACCTCACTAAACCATGCCTCTCAACACTATATCTAATTGTTTCTTGAACACCTCCAGGGACGGTGACTCAACCACCTCCCTGGGCAGCCCATTCCAATGCCTGACCACTCTTTCAGAAAAGTAGTATTTCCTAATGTCCAGCCTAAATCTTCCCTGGCACAACTTGAGGCCATTCCCCCTCGTCCTGTTACTAGTTACATGAGAGAAGAGGCTGACCCTCAGCTCTCTACAACCTCCCTTCAGGTAGTTATAGAGAGCGATAAGGTCTCCCCTGAGCCTCCTCTTCTTCAGACTGAACAATTCCAGCTCCCTCAGCCGCTCCTCATAAGGCCTGTGCTCCAGACCCCTCATCAACTTCGTCGCCCTCCTCTGAACACGCTCCAGGGCCTCAATGTCTTTCTTCCAGTGAGGGGCCCAAAACTGGACACAGTACTCAAGGTGTGGCCTCACCAGTTCTGAGTACAGAGGGACAATGACTTCCCTACTCCTACTGGCAACACTATTTCTGATACAAGCCAGGATGCCATTGGCCTTCTTGGCCACCGGGGCACACTGGTGGCTCATGCTCAGCCGAGCATCGACCAACACCCCCAGGTCTGTTTTCTCTACACAGTCTTCCAGCCACTCTGCCCCAGGTCTGTAGCGTTGCCTGGGGTTGTAGCGGCCAAAGTGCAGGACCCGGTACTTGGTCTTGTTGAACCTCATCCCACTGGCTTCAGCCCAGAGATCCAGCCTGTCCAGATCTCTCTGTAGGGCCTCTCTACCCCCAGACAGATCGACACTGCCTGCCAGCTTGGTGTCGTCTGCAAACTTACTCAATGCCCTCATCCAGGTCATCAATCAAGATACTGAAGAGGACAGACCCCAGCACCGACCCCTGGGGAACACCACTCATGACCGGTTGCCAGCTGGATTTAACTCCACTCACCACCACTCTCTGGGCCTGGCCCTCCGGCCAGCTCCTTACCCAGCAAAGAGTGTACCTGTCCAAGCCACAGGCTGCCAGTTTCTCCAGGAGAATACTGTGGGAGACAGTGTCAAAAGCTTTGCTGAAGTCTAGGTAGACCACATCAATAGGTAGACCTCATCCACCAGGTGGGTCATTCGATCACAGAAGGAGATCAGGTTAGTCAAGCAGGACCTGCCCTTCACAAACCCATGCTGGCTGGGCCTGATCCCCCGGTTGTCCTGCAAATGCCACATGATGTCCCTCAGGACAATCTGCTCCATAACTTTCCCTGGCACCGAGATCAGGGTGACAGGCCTGTAGTTCCCCGGATCCTCCTTACGACCCTTCTTGTAGATGGGAGTCACACTGGCAAGTCTCCCATCTTCTGGGATCTCTCCAGTTGACCAGGAACGCTGATAGATGATGGCAAGCGGCTTGGCTACATAGAGATACATACATAGAGACTGTAAGATGAAAGGCTGGAGTGCAGCTCTGCTGAAAGGGATCTTGGGGTTCTGGCAGAGAGTAAATTGAATAAAAGTCATGACTGTTCCCTGCAAGCCAAAAGGAACAACTGTATCTAGGGTGCATTGAGCATAGTACAGCTAGTGAGTCAAGGAAAGAGACTGTCCCATTTGTTTTGCTCTCATGAAGATTCACCTAGAGTTGTGTGTTGGGCACCACAACATAACAAGAGTGTAAAACTATTAGGGAGTGTCCAAAGGAGCTCAAAAAAGATAGTGAAGAGTCAAGAGGGGAAGATGTATGAGAAGGAGCTGAGATCCCTTGGTTTATTCAGATTAGAGAAAAGCAGAAAGATAGGAGACCAGGTGGTAACCTACAGATTCTTCAAGAGAGGAGAAGAGGCATGGATGCTGATCTCTTCTCTCTGATGACAGCAACAGGACAAGGGAACAGATTGAAGCTGGAGCAGTGGAGGTTCAGACTGGATATCAGGAAAATTGTCTTGATGTAGTACTCCAAGTGATGTCTCACTAGCCGAGAGCAGAGGGCAGGATCACCTTACTCAGAAAATTGAAAGGGGATCTGATAAATGTTTACAAATATCTGTAGGGAGGTGGGAGACAAGTGAATGAGGCCAGGATCATCTTGGCATTGCATAGTGACAGGACACGGAGTAATGGTCTAAAACTTTACATAGGAAGTTCCGTACTAACATGCGGAAGAACTTTATGGTAAGGGTAACAGAGCACTGAAACAGGCCCAGAGAGGTTGTGGAGTCTCTATTCTATGGAGATATTCAGGACCCATCTGTATATCGACCAGTGCAACCTACTGTAGGGTACTTGCTTTAGCAGGGAGGTTGGACTTGATGATCTACTGAGGTCCCTTCCAACACCTGCAATTCTGTGATTCTGTGATTGCCATTTTTCCAGTCACCAAGAACTTCACCTGACCACCACAACTTTTCAGATATCATTGAGAGTGCCTTGGCAAGTATGTCAGCCAGTTCTCTCAGGACTCTGGGATGCATCTCATCAGCATGCACAGACTTTGAGTTCATTAATGGTAGATTTGGGTTCATGAGTGGTAGATCCTCTCTGATAAACTTGATTTCATTCTGTGCCTTGGTGACCCGCTTAGTGGATGAAGGTACGGCTGTCAGTGTGACAGGTCTACCTGAACTTCAGTAGAGCCTTTGACACTGTCCCCCACAACATTCTCATGGAGAAGCTGACTACCCATGGTTTCAATGGGCGTACGCTCTGCTGGGTAAAACACTGGCTGGATGGCTGGGCCCAAAGAGTTGTGGTCAATGGAGTTAAATCCAGCTGGCGGCCAGTCACAAGCAGTGTCCCCCAGGGCTCTTTACTGGGGCTGCTTCGATTCAACGCCTTTATCAATGACCTTGATGAGGGGATTGAGTGCACCCTCAGTAAGTTTACTGATGACACCAAGTTGGAAGGGAGTGCTGATCTGCCAGAAAATAGAAAGGCTTTACAGAGGGACCTGGATAGACTGGATTGATGGGCCAAGGTAAACCATATGAGTTTCAACAGGGCCAAGTATCAGGTCCTGCACTTTGGTCACAACAACTCCAGGCAACCCTACAGGCTTGGAGAGGAGTGACTGGAAAGCCGCCTGATGGAAAGGGACCTTGGTGTGCTGATGGACAGTCAGAACAGGACAGAATATGAGCCAGCAGTGTGCCCAGGTGGCCAAGAAGGCCAGTGGCATCCTGGCTTGTATCAGGAGTGGTGTGGTGTGCAGGACTAGGGAAGTAATCCTGCCTTGTACTAAGCACTGGTGAGGCCCCACCTCAAGTACTGTGTTTCATTTTGGGCACCTCAATACAGAAGGGACATGAAGGTGCTGGAGCAGGTCCAAAGAAGGGCAACAAGGCTTGTAAAGGGCTTGGAGAATATTCCCTATGAGAAGCGACTAAAGAAATTGGGGCTGTTTAGTCTGGGGAAGAGGAGACTGAGGGGAGACCTCATTGCTCTCTTCAAATGCCTGAAAGGCAATTGCAGTGAGAATGGGGTTGGTCTCTTCTCACTGATGACAGGTGACAGGAGAAGGGGAAATGGCCTCAAGTTGCACCAGGGGAGGTTTAGGTTGGATATCAGGGAAAACTACAGAAAGGGTTGTTAAGCACTGGAGCAGGCTCCCCAGGGAGGTGGTAGAGTCACCATCCCTGAATGTGTTTAAGAATTGTTTGGATGTGGTGCTCAGGCACATGATTTAGCGGTGGGTTGTTAGGGTAGAATGGTTAGGTTGCGGTTGGACTTGATGATCTTGAAGATCTTTTCCAACCTGAGCAATTCTATGA
>NC_034438.1:29740213-29787810 GCF_002078875.1 Numida meleagris
CTATTCTATTCTATTCTATTCTATTCTATTCTATTCTATTCTATTCTATTCTATTCTATTCTATTCTATTCTATTCTATTCTATTCACATGTACTATAATTGCAGAGAATAGAGTTCTGTATACCTGTTCATCTTTAATTTTTATGACAAAAGAATAATTGTTATGGTGTTGTAAACTGGAAGAAGTTCAACCCTAAATTTATCATATTTGCAGACTGAAACTAAACAGATTATACCATGATTTAAAGAATTATATTTCAACAGAACTCTTTTTCAATACAGAGTACCATGTATTTTAGTTATTATGTCTCATTGAAATTGATGTAAAAAATTTGGAAAGACAAAGCTTTCAGTAGTTCATTAGAGAAAGGGAGAGAAAACTTATGATCTTGCATTTGAAGTAGTCTGTCCTCCAAGGAACAATGACAACATAAAGG
This sequence comes from Numida meleagris, assembly GCF_002078875.1. Taxonomy (NCBI): domain Eukaryota; kingdom Metazoa; phylum Chordata; class Aves; order Galliformes; family Numididae; genus Numida; species Numida meleagris. The sequence continues at coordinate 29,740,651 of NC_034438.1, forward strand.
AATCAGTTTTGTGAGGAAATATGCTTCTCCACCACTCTGCTGTGCACACAACAGTAATTAAAAGATGGAGGATATAATTTATTGGAGAAAATAAGTAAATAGCATAAACTAAATATGGCCAGGAGAGATAGGAAATAAGTATGAGTTTATATGGAACACAGTGACATGGTTCAGATAGTTTGTATTTTTAAGTTACTTAAGACTGACCCACTCTGCCCAAAAAGGTCCATTTGTTAATAACTTCTTGATCAGGCCAACATAAAAGCAATATTGGCAGAGTTATACATCTTACAAAAAGTATTCAAGGAAAAAGTCAACAGATATGTTCTAAATCTAGAACGGGGAACACCAAAATGTGAGAGTAGTAGACTGTGTTGTCATTTTAAAAATCATGAAGCAAGTTCAGAAAAAAAATGTCTTGGAGAAGAGTGACCTTTTCCTTCCCAGCTGCACAAAGATCTTGACGCAGTAAAGCATTTAGCTTTGTTCATCTTAAGATAGCAAGAGAAACCTGCAGAGCATATTAATTATGGCATATATATATATTCAGAAGCATGAAAATAGAGGAATTAATAATGCAGTAAGTGAAGCACAAAGACAGTTGTAGATAATTTGAGAATTGATAGTGTTTTTTTTTGTTTGTTTTGTTTTTTTTTTTTCGGTCATAAGAGTTTTGACTTACGATTTTCCTTCAGGAATTCTCTTACAAAGTTCTTTAAATTTGTGTTCTACAGAAAGATAGTGATAATCTTTAGTACCTACATTGTAAATCAGTACATTGAAGAGATAAATACTGTTGTATTTTTTATGTCCTTTGAGTGAAACAATGGAATTGTTTTTTATTCTATTCTTCCTATCTTCCACCAAGATGTCTTAAATATGTGTCAGCACTTGTTGGGGTGTAAGAATGGAATTAAACTAATCACGTATGTGGCCTATATTTCTAACAACAAAAAAGTTATATTTTTGAGATCTGCACTGTTAGAACAATGCTTCTGAATTTGACGTATAGAAATATATGTTTCACGTATGTGTTTTGTTTTATGTATAACAAATAGGCATAAACATATATATAAAAGAAATATGATGTGCTGGAAAAGATATATGATTAAAAGCAAAAATAAGACTTCAATACATATCACAAAAAATTTAAAGCAATAACTTTTTAGGAACTAAATGGTGAGGTGTTGGAACAGGTTGCTCAGGGTAGTGGTGGAGTCACAATCCTTGGAAGTTTTCAAAGAGTTGATGTGGCACTGAAGGACATGGCTTAGTGGGCATGGTGGTGATGGATTGATGGTTGGACTAGATGATCTTAGAGGTCTTTTCCAACCTTGATTCTGTAAGGAAGAAACACTGTCAACTGTCAAGAGTTGTCTTTAATATGGTGTTGTGGGCTTACTGCATGTACATGCATGCATATATATGCATGTGTATGTGTAAAGCCAGTAGCAAATTAATTTATAATTCCTCACAGATTAGCTGCAGTGCACCAAGTTTGTGCATTAATGTTCACTGTGAAGTTTAATCCCTAATACTCTAATACATAGAAGTGTCTCCTTGCCTTTAAAAAACATCAGGTAGCAGTTACTGCAGTACAGCTATTGTTCTGTGAAATCACACCCTAGGTTTTAGACCACTAACTTTACAGAAAGGAACATTCTGCCATTATTCCACAGGTCCCTCTTGTTTCTAAGAACAACTTCAAGAGAGGTAGTTTCATAACTCAGTAAGAGGCAGTCAAATGAATTCAAGTTCAAGAAATGGCAGTATATATATATATAAATCTATTCAGCTCACTCATCTGAGATTTAGAATTAGCAGCAAATAAAAGGTATTTCTTTTCCTCACAGTGTTGAGGCTTTGTAAAAAGGCTTTTAAAAATAGTTGGAAATAGGTCTTCCTTTTTAAGGAAGCTGAAATGGATAAATAATGTGAATGTCACTAGAAGAATATTCCTGACAGATGATACTCTGTCATCTGGCCACTAACGTTGTCCAGACACGTTGAATTTTGCTTTACTCCTACATGGAAAATAGATTTTAAAGAGAAAATTCAGATAATTAGTTAGATAGCTAGTTAGTTTTGAAATAAGTATTCATCCAAGTGAGTAGGAAGTATAATCAGATCTAAGAATCTTGGTTTTAAAGAAACACAGACAAAGTGAATTGCTGTAGAATAAACATTACAATTACCAGTGCCTTTAAAAAAAGGTGAAATGCATAGTTAATGGAAGACAGAAATTAATCTGGAGTACTTTTCTATATCTCTAAGGGTGGTAATTTAGTGTAATGGAAATTTAATAACTCATATTAAACACATTACTAATCTGATGTTTTGCTTACAGTAAATTAGAACTACTGAGATTATAAATCACTTATTTAAAAGGGAAAGAAATCTTGAATTCTGCTGGAAACCTCTCATAGCTGGTGAACAGCAGGTAGAAAGAAGTCTTGTTGTTTTCAAATGAGTTTCAATCAATTTTTGTTTTCATGTCTTGTACATAAGTAAACACAGTTAATTAAGGCATCTTGCCTCACTGTCTCTGAAATTGCAGCTGTAAAAGCTAGATTACTGCATTTAGTTATAGCCCTGAGCTAGGGCCAGCACAGTGCAGCACTGCTTCAAGAGACAATTTAGACAATTTTTGGGAGGCGTCTGTACAAGATAGAGAGCTGTATCTCTTGGATAGGAGATAAACAGTCTTCCCCTGGGCATTAAAAAGTCCTATATAATTTTAATTCCCTTCTCTTTTTGCTACTGTTTTTATGCTAATATAGTGCTATGTAACAGCCTCATAAGCAAATTGCCCACTGAGAAAACAGGGGAATTACTCCTGCCCACCAATAATAAAATTTTAGGAAAGGCCACAGACTCACAAGTCTTCACGTGAAAAAAAAAATTATTCATGGCTTCCAAAGGGATATATATGACATCTGCAAATATAAGAATTGTCTATATTGAAAAGTACTGATTTTAGATTTAATCTGCAAGCATCATAATTTTCACTTCAAATAACTTTATTTAACAATAAAAAAACAGTTAAGATAGGCCAGTGCTTAGTATACATAATACTTAATCTTTAATTCACTGCTCAGGGAAACAGACTGTCATCCTGGATGATGAACTTCTGTTTGACAGAAGATCCAATTGAGAGAGTCTCATGGGAGATGGTTCTGAAAAGTATAGGAGTCTGGAAAGATGGGATCTTCTTTAAAAATGAAATCTTAAAGGTGTAAGAGCAAGCCATCCCACTGCACTAAATGTCAAGCCTGTAGGGAAGAAGAACAGAATGGCTGACCAGAGAGTTTCTTCTGGAATTCAGGAAGGAAAACATAATTCAGGAACTCTGACAGAAGGGACAGGCATCTCAGGAGGGCTATAGAGCTGTTGTCAAGCTATGCATAGAGAAAATTGGAAAGACTTAAGTCCAAATGGAACTCAATTTGGCTAGTGTAATAAAAGACAATAAGAAATACTTTTATATCTACATCAACAGCAAAAGGAGAGTTAAGGAGAATCAAATTGCTATCCTTTATTGAATGTGAGGGTGTCATGGTTTTATGATTTTCGGTTATTGGTACTCCACATCATAACATCATGTAGTGAATGTACCTGGTTCTCAGAAGAGAAGGACTACTACATTCCCCACGGCACTTTGCTCCTCTGTTACCATTTTCCAGCCAGAGGGAAAAGATAAAAGCTCACAGTATAAAAACTTGCAGATCACGAGACCTCGTCCCTTTTTCCTCCGTCTCTCGTCTTGGCAGCACCTTGCTCTCCAGCCGTCTTATCGTCGGTAGTAGAGTAAGACCTACCTTGATTTTGGGACATTCTCTCTCTCTGTATTGGATTTATCAGCTTAAATTGTAATTATATTGTACTATAGTGTGTTGTTTTGCATTCCAATATCTTATTTAGTAAATTAGTTTGTTTCTCCTCAGATTTTTGCCGCTGTTCTTTGCTCTCAGGGCCATCTCCCTACCCTTCTCCCCTTTCCCCTTTTCCTGGGACGTGGGCCCTTGGGTCCCCCGTCCCCTTCGTCGGAATCGGGCCTAACGCCCGTAAACCGTTGACAGAGGGGAAATGTATTGATGAAAGATGAGGATAAAGCTGAGGAATGTAATATTCTTTTTGCCTTAGTCTTTATTTGTAAGATCAATTATCTTCAGTGTATTCTGCACCCTGAGTTGGAAGATGGTGACGAGAAGTGAGATGAAGACATTATAATCTGATGGAAACCAAATGCGAATTCCTTGATGTTTTGAAGTATCATAGGTCTATGGGTCCAGACAGGATTAATCCAGGGGTACAAAAACAGTTGGTGGAAGTATTCACCAAACCACTTTCAGTAATTTGACAACAGTCCTGGGTAACTGAGGAAGACACAGTTGACCAGAATTTAACAAATGTGACTCCAATCTTTATGGTTTAGACTAATTTTGCTGAAGCTTGCTCTGTAATGATATAACTTACCTCAGGTACTCGAGTTGTACAAATGATGTGGGGTCATACTCATCTGAATTGCACATTTTTACATTTATTTTTTACTTTATATTGCCATTCTGTAGGATGCATGTAAGATTTGATGGCATGGATAACTTTATAGAATAAGGTGTGCTGGACCAACATATTCATGACACCAGAATACAAAATTCAGGTGTATCTCACTCTCTGTGAACTGATGACACTGAAGATACAATTCTTAGAGTGTAGATATCAGAGCCAGGATAGAAGAATAATTCAGAGAAGATTCATGAAGGGCACATTCCCCTTACTGACAGTTACTTTCTAAGGCTTAAAAGTATAAACTGAAAATGTTTTTCTTCAGTAGCATTTCTGAGTATGTTTTCAGTGTGAGCTTTTGCAGTGTATCTACACAAGAGGATTCTTAGGGCTCGAGCTTCTCTGACACAGCTTATCTTCTTACAATTCTCACCTAAAGCTACTTTAAGGATGATGAATTATAGCAGAACAAAGTAATATACAGATATTAAAAAAAAAAAAAAGTTTATCAACTACTGGAAAAATAATTGTTTGAATTGGCTGTCACTGAGTTCTTTCATTTACAGCGTAACAGGATTTGGGGGCACCCTGCTAAGAAGAATAGTTTTAGATATCCCAGTTATTTGCTGATGGACCTCATGCTTGCTCCAGCTGTCAGAAACACAGCTGTTCTGTTTCCCTTTGAGTGATCAGTGCTGCTGATGCCCTTCAGCTAACATATTCTTTGATAAGGTCCAGTGGAGAGCTGCAAAACAACTGAACACTTGGCTTCTAACAGAAAAATGTAAAAACAAATTTTGCAACAAATTGCATTTTCACTGCTGCCTGATATCATCCAATTAACGTGGTCTGAATTTGTTCTAGAACAGTGACTTGGAAGGAACCACAATAGAACATTTGTTCTTATGTTTTTTAAAGCAATTTCAGGGAAATATTTCTGTCTGTTAGAGAAGATGGTATCTTATTATTCTATGCAACTTATTAAAACTGCCTAAAATAAAAGAATAAAGAGCCCAAAGGCCACAGTTTGTGACTTCATTTTGAAACATATGTAGTCTGGGTATGATTGCATCAGCAGAGAGGAAAATAGTGATAATACATTCCTGTTTCTCTTCTTACATTTGTCCCCTTAGTTATATAGAATCTTTCTTTTCCTCCCTGTCTTCCATGTGCCTTATCACATGTGCCAGGAAGATCATCTCTGTGTCTTGTGGATAAGGACACAGAAAGAAATGGAAGGATGTAAACTACAAAAATTTGGCTTTATGGCTGGTGCCAATATCACAGTTTTTTTGTGTGTTGTTTTCTTTGACAGTGGGATAGCCTACATGGTATAAGGCTTACAGTCACTATCGGTTTGCTTTTTCTTTTTTTTTTCCTTTCTTCCCATCCTCCCTTCCTTTCTTCCTTTGTTCATCCCTTCTTCCCTTCCTTCCTTCCTTCTTGCCACCTTCTCTCTTATATTTAATACTACAATATGACCTACATTCATAAACGCAAAGGGAAATGATGAGGAGGGAAAAGTAGAAGGCAGCAGGATAGAAGACTACGCCAATGCAAAGATAAGAAAAATATTCAGAAAACCAAGAGAACTGATATAAATGGTTTTGTGTGTGTGTGTGTGTGTGTGTGTGTGTGTTCTAGAAAGGTAAGACAGTGCTTTCTGAAGACAGGTTTAAGATTCCTCCGTATATGCCAAGGTACCAAGGCATATTATCTCTTGCTTATTACTTTGACTCTTGTGCAGTTTTCTCATACTGGTAAAATAGTACATGATAGAATCATGTGTGAATGAATATCATAGCCCCTGATATGTACTTCTTCCTTAGGGAAGAAGCTTTAGGCTTCCTCATTCTCCGCCTCTCGTGCAGAGACAGTCATGCAGCATGCACAGTACTCCATTAGCGGGACAGTAATGAGCAGAGAGTGATGAAAGGGATTGCTTCAAACCAGCAGCGAGTCATCCAAGAGACAGTCTTTCTGGGAAGTTAGTCCAGTAGAGCTCGTAAGTGCCCCCACATTGTTTTGCAGAGCAACCCTTAGTTGTTTTGCCTCTATCTAATTGTAAGGCAATACATGAAAGTAGGTCTAGATACGGAATGCTAAGTTAGTGCAGTGTGAAATATGATTAATAATCTCTCTAGCAATACAGTATACTATTGAGACAAACTGACTTGGCAGAGGATGCTGATGATACAGTAGTGAAAAATACAAAAAGCACTTCATCTCATTGCCTTTCTCTGTATAGTTGCTTGAAATCCCATTTTAAGCCAGTAGCTCTTTTTCAGCATTTTATGGGATATTTAGCAAAGGAAAATTGAGAAAATTTCATGCTACCTTGGTGTTTTTTCCATATTCTCAAATCACTCTGTGCTCACTATTCTGATTAGCATAGGGTTAGTATTTCTAATTAGTCAAGAAAAGTTTTTATTTTATTTTATCTTTTAATGGTCATAAATCATGTCTTAGAACATTTTAATTACATTCTGCTGAGAAAAATGCAGACAGTATCCCAGGTCTGAACTATCCAGGATCCTACGGAAATAAAAAAAAACCACAGCATCATACAATGATGCAGTTTATAAGAGACCTCTGCTGATCATTTAGAAGAATTTGCAGGGCCAACCTACAGCACGTTACTCAGGTTGCTTGCTAAATCAAATTTTGAACATCTATTGGGAAGGAAATTTAACATCATATCTGGCAAAGCTCTTCCAACATCTGGTTAACCTGATCAAGTGTTTGAGCAGTATTTGTTATGAAGAAAAACAGACAAACAACAATTGCAAACATCCAGTTAGAGTTTTCATTACCCAACGTGTTTACTGATTCTTCTCTTTGTGCATCTCAGAATTTATCTTTAATTTCACTATATCCTCTCATTAGACAGGAACAAAATGTTCCTGACTGAGCCTCCTCTACTTGAAGCTGAATAAATCTCTGTGGATTTTCTTCATCATCTTTCCCTGGATAGAGGTGAGATTGATTGAACCCTAGATCCTGTCATTTTAGAAGATATGATTTTTCTGTTACCTGTTTCAAGGATATAATTTCTCGGGAATCACAAACATATGTTGAGATTCTGAAGAAACTATGTCTTGATTGCAATCTCCTTTCAAATCTCCACCTGGCTTGGTGCCTTCACTAAAGATATGGTGAACATGATTATAAATGTTTCTTTTCTTTTCCCAACAGACATGAAAAAGAGTAAATCTGAGTCATATCTTGAAATATTCTTTGCAGACAATCCGTTTATAAAATGAAAGTCTCTTACAGTTTTCTGTTAAAATTTTTATACTTCATACTGCATGAGAGTGCTGCAAAACCCCAGTTCAATTTTAGAATTTCAATATTTTATATTTAAATTTATTTTCTTTTTCTCCATGGAAGATGGATGGGTGTATGGGTACAAGAGGGGGAGGATGCCATGCAGATAACTGTGGTCAGTAGGTGATTTCTCCCTCACTCTAGCAAAACTGCATCAATGCCTCCCAAGCACATAAAGATCAGTTCTTCATATAAACTGAAATACAGACTGTTGTCTCAAATGTTAGGCTAGAAACTTCAGTAGATATGAGGTTATATCAGTATTGTTAAGCAGGAAGCAAATTAGTTGTTCCATAATATGTATATTTCATATGGATCTTTATTTTTCTTTAAATAACTATATATGTAACCAGTCTTCTCACTGGTGACAGTTATAGAAATCTGTTCTCTATCTAACTATCTATCTAAAAACCTGTGGCCATCTATGACAGCATTCCAGTCATGAGAGCTGTCCTACCATGTCTCTGTGATTGCAATGAGATCTTGGCCTTGCACGCAGATCTCTAACTCTTCCTGTTTATTTCCCAGGCTGCGTGCATTAGTATACAGACACTTTAGGGAAGCACCAGGTGAAAGTATGCCTAAAGGGATGCAAGAAGATTTCAGGTGGGGAATTTGCAATGGTATCTCCTCTGAGGAGTTCTCACAAGACCCTACAGGACAGTCCAGAGGTTTTTCCCCTGCAATCTCCTACAACAAAAACATCCCCAAGCCTTTCTCTGTCCCATTGACCTCCACTGTCTTCCACCATCAAATCTAGCTGAAGTCTCTGAACTACTTGCTCCACCCTAGCAAGTGTCATTTTATCCCCTTCCCTCTTCATTCCTAGTTTAAAGGTCTCTAAACGAGCCCTGCCAGCTCCTGGGCTAGGATCTGCTTTCCCCTTGGAGACAGGCAAGACCTGTCTGCAGCTATCAGACCAGGTGCCAAATAAACCGCTCCATGGACAAAGAGCCCAAAGTTCCTGTCTTAGCATCAGCTTTTCAGCCGCTTTTTCAAAGCATGAGTTTTCCTAGACTGCTCTGTATCCCTCACCACCCCAGAAGGGGGAGAGGAAACTACCACTTGCGCTCCCACTCCCTCAACCATTTGCACTAAACCCCTGAAATCTCTTTTGATATCTGGGAGGCTTCCCCAAGCAATTTCATCACTTCCTGCCTGAACTATCAATAACAGGTAATAATCAGAGGAGCGAACTAGACCTGGGAGTTTTTTGGTGATGTCCCTGATGCAGGCCCCAGGGAGGCAGCACACCTCCCTACTGGTCAGGTAGGGTCTGCATACAGGGCCCTCCATTCCCTTGAGAAGGGAATCACCCACCACAATGACCCTTCTGTCTTTCCTTGCAGAGGCAGTCTCAAGGTGTGTGGATGACCACTTAGCCCTAGGCTCCCTCCTAGGTGGGAAGTGGAGTAGGCAGGCAGGGGGTGTGTCCATGATGCCAAACCGGGACTCTCTTCCAACCCTCTTCTTTTACCAAGTCTGTCTGACTGTGACAAGGCAGGGGTCTACCACTTTTCTGGGGGCATCTCCCTGGCACCCTTCTCTCCGGCACACCAGCGAGTTACTCCACCAGTCAATTCCCTGCTCACACTTCCTGATGTTCCTTAGTCTCTCCACTTCTCCTTGAGCGCCACCACCAGGCTGAGCAGATCAGTCACCCGCTCGCACCTCACGCAGGTGGAACTCGTGCTGCCCTCCGCTGGCAGGAGCAGGCTCAGGCGTTCCCTGCAGCCAGAGACCTGAACAGCCACATTTCTGGGCAGGCCCTGCCTCTGGGTCGCCACGGTCTTCCTGGGGCAAGCCCACTGTCTGGTGGAGGCCATGTTTAAACTGGCACTGTGGGCAGTGCCAGTTCCACCCCTGCTAGCTCAGCAGCCTGCCCATGAGCTGCCAGCCTCCTGGCAAGGGCACGGCTCTTTTGCTGTCTTAAAAAAGCCCTTGTCAGCCTTTTTTTGCTTCAGATTCCCTGCCCAGTGCAGTCTTACCTGCCCTGAACTGGTCTCCGCAGCAGCTTAACAACAATTTAACAAGTCTATCCTGTCCACAGAGCAGTGAGCTATCTCAGGGAGATCTGGAATTATTCTCTCATATGAGGCAGGGAGAATTTATCCCTCTAGAAGTTCTTCTAGTGTCTCTGATCAGAGTATCTCAGTAACTCTACCTGTACTGAAATCTATTTATCTACCTGTCTAACTGCCTTAATTATGTATGGCTGGTCATCTACCTGATTTTTACATAAACTGAAAGAAGATGCAAAACACAGTAAAGGTCACATAACAGTTAATGAAGGTTAATAAATGTATTGCCCATCTAATCTTAGACAAATTTATAGACAGCATATCCCGACTAATAATTAAGCTATAAAGCTGAATGGAATATAATTGATATTGTTATACGCTCACATACACACCTTAGGAAGCTGTGTAATACAGTACAAAATGCCTAATATTTCAAAGTGAAAACTCTTCATGGTAAACATTCCCCACAAAGATGTGTTATTGCTATTACAAAGAGTCTTTATCATAGGAAGTTCTTTTGTACAATGAATTGATGACTTTGACAACTTTAACATGTTAGACAGGGTTTTCATCATGCTGGTATGTTTTACAAATGATTATTCTATTCCTTTGTGGTATTCATGAATCAATAAGAATGTTCCATAAGTCCAAACAATATGACTACTGTTGACTAAACAATGTACTCTATATTCTGATAAAGCAGAACTTCCCAGAAATTATTTTACTGCAATTGTTTATATTTTTTAAGGAAAGAGAGGAGTAAGGTCTCAATTTTTTCAGTCATACTAGGCTCTGTCAGGTACTCTATATCCTGTTATTATTCAAAGAACACAACTCTACTGAGAAAAAGTCAGGTGTAATCTTTACTTCTACTGGAAATAAGATCAGAATGAAAATGAGGTGCCAGTTTCCAGAGGATATCACTGCTAATGCTAATCATGTGTACATTGTTTAATTATAAGGGCATATTGAACAAAAGGGAGATTATAAACTCTGGTCTCTCTGGAGTGGAGTTTGGCTGAGCGGTTTTGTAAATTACTTATTCTTAGCCTCCTTACTTTTGTTCTCTAGAAGTCAATTTTCCTAAAAATTGGCTTTATGTCTGCACAACTGAAAGTAATGTATCATATTAACATTAGCCTTTTAATACAATGAAAACTAATTAGAAATGCAGCAAATACGTGCTAATCCAGATAGCAGCTTCTTGTTAACGGGGTAAGATACTTCCATTATTTGTTGTCCTGCATTCATTTCAGCTGACAATTTTTAGTAAAAGGGCTTCATTCAGCTCTCCTCTCAGAAATTTATTCTAGTTCAGGTAGAAGGACTATGATTTATGCCACCTCTCCCTGACCAGATGACAAATGAAAGCAGGAGTAATTCATCAAAGGGTCTCCTCTCTTCATTCTCAGGGTAAGTTGTAATTGCTTCACAATATGATGAAAATTTCTACTAAACTTTATAGTTACAGCAACATTACTCTCAGTAGACTGCAGTGCTCTTGGTCTGTAAAAGAAAAGGTTTGTTAGGTCAGAAAAGACCACTAAGGGAAAGGGGTCTTGATTACAGAGCCACTTAATACTGTAAGTCCACTGGGACTCTATTATTCTTTTCACATTGTTAACTACATGAAGGAGCACAAAGGGCCAAAGCTATGTTAAGTTGTTCCAGCAATTTAATTCTACCAGAGGTACTGTACTAGAAGTTTTAAGTGTTTGGCAGAGACCAAGCAATATCAAAGGAAACACTGATAACAATGGGAAAAGGCAGAATGCTGTCAAAGGGAAAGAAGGCTTGCCTTTATGGCTGACCCTCTGGCATCTGCAGAACTGTACAGACTATGTGGGAAAAGAGCTAGCAGATTATGGTAGGTGAGTTTTCTAGGTAGTCATTCAGCTTCATATGAATTTCAAAATAGTCTGCAATAGTGGCATTAAGTTCTGGGGAAGGAATTCCAGATAAATGACTGCTAATTGAAGTGGCCTTTTGGTAGATATTCTACACAGTTAACTATAGGATCGCCAGGGGACAGCGTGAAACGCAGATGTTGTCTGACACCAGCTGCAAAAGTACCCATCCTGCCCAATTCATATGCAGCTAATAAAGAAGAGTTTACAGAGATTTACAGAGAATGAAACAGTGAAAAACACTGAAATGGAAGTCTCTCCTTTCTGAATCCTGCCTAAAGTGGTCACCCCCTGGTCATGTGAGTGGAAGGGACAATCTGGGTATAAGTGTCTTGATGTGCTATTACTGAACTACTAAAAGGGAAAGATGAGCTGAGCAGGAGGTGGAGCTGTTTTGAAGACTTTCATCTGGTTTCCAAGGAAACCATTTTTCAGTTATTTGCCTGTTCAGCACATCTGGTTCATTTGGACTCTGGCATTTTGAGAGTGATGAATGTGTTGTGGGAAAAATGAATGAGAAAATAACTTAAAGAATAAATGGGATGGAAGGAACATAAAATTCTTTACAAATATGCAGCTATGTTTTCCTTCTCCTCTTTCTGCATCTCCTCTCAATTTTCAAAATAAAAACTTCTGTATAAGATTTTCTCTGTGTTTTGGCCTTAGAACAGTCAAGGATGTCCGATTCCCCAAATTAAATTAATCATAGTAGATGTAGATAGCCAGTATATCTGTATATTAGTATTACTGACAGAAATGATGAACATTGACTCAAGTGTCTACTGAAGGAAAAGAATAAAAAGCTGAAGGCTTTAACATATATATAACAATATAATTATGTTTGTAGACAACATCATATTATTCTCAAAACAGAAAACATTTTGATAATCTAGAAATAAACTAATAAGATAAAACAAGACTATTGTCATTGTTAACGTATTTTACTTGACCCAAATCCAATTGAAATCACTGGGAATTTTCTTTGATATTGCAACAATACTTAGCTTAATTACCTTGTTTCACAGAATAGTATCGAATGTTTTTTTTTATGCATCTCTGTTGTGTGGGCAGAACATGGCAATAGGTACAAAAGAGACAGAGCTTGAGACTATTTCCCTCTTATGGAAACTGATAAAATAGTCAAATACAATGGAAAGCTCCTAAAACAGAGGACTGTTGGGAGATGCAGAGGTCGGGAGCTGTCTTGGACAGAGTGATCACAAAACAGTAGAGTTCTCAATTCCTCTAGTTAGGAAGTTAGGAGACAGGCCAGCAAAACTCTGTCTTGGACAGAGTCATCACAAAACAGTAGAGTTCTCAATTCCTCTAGTTAGGAAGTTAGGAGACAGGCCAGCAAAACTGCAACCTTGGAATTCGGGAGTGCAGACTTTGAACTGGTCAGGACACTGGTAGGGAGGGTCCCTTGAGGTTCAGTCCTGACGGGTAAAGGGGTCCAGGAAGGCAACTCGCTCCTGAAGAAGGAAGTCTTAAAGGTGCAAGAGCAGGCTATCCCCCTGTGCCACAAGATGAGCATGCAGGGAAGAAGAGCAGGGTGGATGAACAAGGAACATTTTTGGAGGCTCCAGGAGGAAAAGAGAATTTATCTCCTGTGGAAGAATGGACAGGCAACTCGGAGAGGTTGTTCGGATGTGCAGGGAGAAAATTAGAAAGTAAAAAGCCCAGCGTGAACTCAACTTGGCCATTGTGGTAAAAGAGAACAAAAAACTTTTTACAAACAGGAGGGCTAAGGAGAATCTCCGTGCTTGACTGGATGCGATGGGAAACATGACCACTGAGGATAAGAAGAGGCTGAGGTTCTCTATGTCTTCTTTACATCTGTCTTTAAAAATCAGAGCAGTTATCCCTGGGGTACTCTACCTCCTGACCTGAAAGTCTTGGATGGGGAGCAGAATAAACTCCCCACGATTCATATGGAAACAATCAGAGATGTACTACTCCACCTGGACTACCACGAGTCTGTGGGGCTGAATGAGATCCACCCAAGGGTGTGGAGGGAGCTGGCAGAGGTGATTGTCAAGCCACTTTCCAACATCTAACAGTGTTCCTGGTCAACCCAGAGAGGTCCCTCCATTCCAGAGGATCGTGGGCTTGCCAATGCCAACTCCCAACTACAAGAAGGGTTGTAAGAAGGATCTGAGGAACTACAGGCCCCTCAGCCTGACCTCGGTGCCAGGCAAGATTATGGAACAGATCATCTGTAGTGAGATGATGTAGTATGTGTGGGACAACTGGGGGATCAGATTCAGCCAGCATCGGTTCATGATAGGCAGGTCCTGCTTGACCAACCTGATCTCCTTCTATGATCTAGTGACCTGCCTAGTGATGCAGTCTATCCAGACTTCAGCATAGATTTTGATATTGTCTCCTACAGTATTCTCCTGGAGAAGGTGGCAGCCCGTGGTTTGGACAAGTACACTTTTTGCTGGGTAAAGAACTGGCTGGAGGACCACGCCCAGAAAGTAGTGGTGAAAGAAGTTAAATCCAGTTGTTGATCTGTCATGAGTGGTGTTCCTCAGGGATTGGTACTGGGCCTGTTCTATTCAATATCTCTATTGATGACCCGGATAAGAGAATTGAGTGTGCCCTCAATAAGTTTGCAGATGACACCAAGCTGAGAGAAAATGTCAATCTGCCTGGGTGTAGCAAGGCCCTACAGTGGGATCTGGACAGGCTGGATAGCTGGGCTGAGGCCACTGGGATGAAGTTCAACAAGACCAAGTGTCAGGCCCTGCACCTTGACCACAGAAACCCCAGGCAACTTTACAAGCTTGTGGCAGAATGGATGAAAAACTGTGTAGAGGAAATAGACCTGGAGACATTGATTGATGCACATATGAACATGAGCTAACAGTGTGCCCAGGTGGCCAAGAGGGCCAATGGCATCCTGGCTTGTATCAAAAGTAGTCTTGCCAGCAGAAGCAGGGAAGTGATCACCCCTCTGTACGCAGGTCTGGTGAAACCACACCTTGAGTACTGTGTTTCACATAGCAAGGCCCTGGAGCTTGTTCAGAGAATGACTACAAAGCTCATGATGGGACTGGAGCACAAGTGTTATGAGGAGTGGCTGAGGGAACTGGGATTGTTTAGTCTGAAGAAAATGAGGCTCAGGGGAGACCTTATCTTTCTGTATAACTACCTGGAAGGAGGTTGTGAGTTGGGCCATAAGAGTTGGCCTCTTTTCCCATGTAACTAGCCATGGGATTAGAGGGAATGACCTCAAGTTGCACCAGAGAAGATTCAGGTTGGATGTTAGGAAAATCCGCCTCTCTGAAGGAGTGGTTAGGCACTGGAACAGGTTGCACAGGGGGTTGGTGAAGTCACCATCCCTGGAGGTGTTCAAGAAACATTTAGATGTTGTACTGAGGGTCGTGGTTTTGTGGGAGATATTGGTGGCAGATGGATGGTTGGACTGGCTGATCTTAGAAGTCTTTTCCAACTTTGCTGATTCTGTAATTCTCTGATTCTCCAATTCTCTGATCTAGTCCCAACCCTCTGTTATAGTCAGGGACACACAAAACCCCATGCAGCCTGGCCTTGAATACCACCAGGGAGGAAACATCCACAACATCTGTGGGTGACGTGCTCCAGTATCTCACCACCCTCACAGTAAAGAATTCCTTCCTAATGTCTAGTTTAAATCTACACTCTTCCAGTTTAAAGCCATTTCCCCTCATCCTGTCACTACATGCCCTTATAAAAAGTCCCTCCCGAATTTTCTGGTAGGCACCCTGTCAGGTATTGGAAAGACACTATAAGGCGCCCCCAAAACCTTTTCTTCTCCAGGCTGAAGAGCCCCAGCTCTCTCAGCCCATCCTCATAGGGGAGGTGCTCCAGCCCTCTGGTCATCTTTGTGGCCCTCCTCCAGACCTGCTCCAACAGCTCAATATCCTTATTATGTTGGGGGCCCCAGAACTGGACACAGTACTCCAGGTGGGATCTCATGAGAGCAGAGTGGAGGGGCAGAATCACCTCCATCAACCTGCTGGTCATGCTTCTCTTGATGCAACCCAGGGTATGATTGACCTTCTGGGCTGCAAGCACACATTGCCAGCTCATGTTGAGTCTTTCATCAACTGAAACCTTCAAATCCTTCTCCTCAGGGCTGCTCTCAAGCCATTCTTTGCCCAGCCTGTACTGCAAGATTGGAGAAAAGCTCTCTTTTACAGACTGAGAGAAGTTAAAGTATAAGATGCAAAAGGAACGATTTAATGATCACTGTTCGGGATGAAGAAAACTCACATATTACATTCCCCAGTTGTTTGTAATAGCTTTGATGATTGTCCTCTAGTGACCTTTGAGTTTTTGAGGTCTTTGGAGCACAGCTTTCTTGAGTAGCCAAAGGCCATACTTCTGTTGAGAAAGTCCTTGAGGATCTCAAAACACTGAGTCAATGAGCAAAAATATGATAGACTTCATTGTAGATATGCTTAAGGTTCCTTGGGATAAATAATCAAAACTTTGCTTACGGGATTTTGAGTTTGGAGTGGGAATTGTACCTTGGAATTACAACTAACTATGCCCTGAAATCATTAGTTTACTACATAGTGATATTGACAATAGCCAAGAGCGTGCTCATTGAAATCAGAATGTGTAGAAAGGAAAGGGCAGATTATGTCATTCTGATGTTATACAACTAATGATAATTAATTCTCTTTTCTGTATCATCACAAAGTTGAGTTAAATTAAATTAAAAAAAAAGATTAAAAAAAAAGGGGTGCAGAGCCCTAAATGACAGAGGGATGACAGAGGGAACAGAGCTAAATAAGGAGAAACTGGAAAGACTGCAGCTTTTCCAGGGAAAAAGGGAAGGCACAGTCAATGCGTGACTAAGATTAGCAAAGTCAAGCAAAGCATAAGGTAAATATAGAACAGTTATTTGACAAATATTAGAATTAGTGGGCAAAAAAAAAAAGAAAGATATTAGTGGAGGAGATCAATTTTAAACAGATGATTTACTGTTTTATATGATCAGTAATAACCTTCAAGTATTTGTTGCCACAGAAAGCTATTGAGGTAAATACCATCAGAAGGTTCCAAAAGGGATGAGACAAATTTATGGAAATCAGTGAATCGTAGGATAATAGAATGGATTATGTTGGAAGGTACATTAAAATCATCAGGTTCCAACACCCCTGCCCAGGACTCCATCCAACCTAGTGTGACAGTGCACTCCTTCCCCTACCCTACCCAGCCTGGTCATTATACCCAAGGCCTAGTGCATACAGTGAGGTGCAGAAGACCTTGTCCTTTGCACTAATAACAATCAAGGTTTCACCACCAGTGCTCAGGCACTTGATAACAGTCACCTGGTTCAATAGAACTATTTCTAAGTTGTATGACTATGCATCAGTCATCTTACCCCATAAGTAACAAGTAGCCTGAGAACCCCTTTGAGAGTTCTTCCTGCTAGCAGCTGGCTGCACATCAGAATCTCTCCTTGAGTAGGGTCACCTCTCAAGGTTACTTAATGCCTGTGCAGAGATTCACTTGAGATTTGGTTACGCTTTGCAGACAGATCCTCAGTAAGTGATTCATTGTTTTTAAGTTATGCCAGCTTTGCTAAGATTTGATCTTGGATTCATTACACAGCCCCCACATTCTGTGTAGCAAATAGTCAAGGATATCTAGCCTCTTTGAGTCTTGCTAAGTTGCTGTTATCATTGTTCAAATCATTATCTTATATCTATTTATATCAATAAATATATTTCTGCCTTCCTCTTACAAGTGAAGCGTCTTCCGCAACACCTCGCCTTGAGTACCTCCAGGATAAAGCATTCACAACTTCTCTGGGCAACCTGTTCCAGCACCCCACCACCTTCTGAGGGAAAAATTTCCTTGTAACATCAAGTCTACATCTCCCCTGTTTTAGTTTAAAAGCATTCCTCCTTGCCCTACCATTACCAGGACAAGCAAAAAAAGCAATCTCTCTCTCCTGTTTATAAGCTCCCTTTGAGTGGTGGAAGGTTGCAGTGAGGTCTCCTTGGAGCCTTCTCTTTTCCAGACTTAAAAAGCCCAGTTCTCTCAGCCTGTCTTTGTAGAAGTGCTCCAGCCCTCTGACCATCTTTCTGTCCCTCCTCTGGACCTGCTCCAAGAGTTCCACAATTTATTTATTTATTTATTTATTTGTGCTGGAGGACCCCTACCTGGATGCTGTATTCCACATGGGGCCTAAATAGGGCAGAGAAGGGATGAAAAAATCACCTCCCTCTTCCTGCTGGCCACTCCTCTTTTGATGCAGGCCAGGACACAGGTGGATTTCTGGGCTGCAAGTGTGCACTGCTGGCTTGTGTCAAGCTTCTCATCCACCAGAACCCCTGAGTCCTTCTCAGCAGGATTCCTCTCAATGAGTTCTTCCAGACTATACTTATGCTGGGATTGCCCTAACCCAGCTCCACACCTTTAGCTCTTAGTCTTGTTGAATCTTATTAAGTTCTCATGAGCCCACTGTTCAAGCTTGTCCAGGTCCCTTTGGATGGCATCCTTTCCTTCTGTTGTATCAACTGCATCACTCAGTGTCAACAGCAAAGTTGCTAAGGGTGCACTCAATCTCACTATCGAAGTCATTGGCAAAGATGTTGAAGAGCACCTTTCCCAAGATAAACCCTTGCGGGAATCAGTTGTCACTGGCATCCAGTTGGACATGGCAGATTTGTCCACAACCCTCTGGCTGCTGTCATCCAGTGAATGGTTACCAATGGAAACTAAATGGATACTAAAGAGAACAGGCAGGGATACATCCTCTAACATCCCTATTTCTGTGAATGACATTCTCATTAAAACTGAAATGTAATTACAGACCAAGAGAAAATGTTTGATATTAGATGTGTTTTGTTTTGTTCTGGGTTGTTGTTGCTTGTTTGTTAGTATGTTCTTCATGGAATAAATACGTCATAATGAAGAGGAAAAAAATGAAACAGGAAAAAGAGGAGTAAGATCTGTTACTAACACATAGTTTCATTCTGTGTGATATTCCAGGAAAAAAAATCTGAAATGTTTTAATATAGTATAAATTATTTAGTTTCCTATAGGAATCGTTAAAATGTTCTTTCTCATTTCTGTTCATTCAATTTATATCAACTATATCAAGTCTTATAAAAAAAGAAAGAAAACTGGTCTATGTAAAAATAGACTTAATCTACTAGTTTATATTCTGAAAGCTATAGTATGAAGACAAAATAGCATCCAAAATTAATTTCTAATGAGTTGCAGCTTCATGCATCTTCTGGAATCATTGCATTTATATAGCAGTATACATATGATATCAAATAAATTATTAGGCTTATATGAGACACTGACAGAATACAGTTTGATACTGAAATATTCTGAAAACAATGTGTTAAACTCTAGAATTTTCCATAAAATTAGTATAAATTAACAATGCAAACAATACTAGGACTTATGATTCGGCTTCTACTTGCAACGTTTGAGAGTTTTGAAATCATTTTAATAAAGAAGACACTTGGATTTTCATTTTCCAAATAATACAAAATTTGAGCATATTTCCCAACACTCTATTTAGGTGATGTATCATAAATGTGAAAGGAAGCATTCTAGGAATAAAAGAACCTAATGGTAAAGCTATAACCACAGTTACACATAAATATTATTGGTAGCTAAATATAAATTAATTGAAAGCACAAAGCTAAATAGCATGCCTGGGCATGCCACTAAGATATGAAACTAGTAGAAAACAACTTATTTAATCAATAGCATCGTACCATTTTAATCTATTATTTAGCTGTAATTTAGATGTTGGGATTTAAAGTACATTTCAACATGTAGGGGTGTGGTATTGACACAAGATCAGATTACCCTTTGGAAATTTTGATTTTTTGTAAAAAAAAAAAAGTAAAAATCTTTCAGAAAGAGAAAAATCTGCTTTGAGATGGAGAATAATGCAAAGTAAGGTATCACAGTTTTATTTTACTTTAGTTATCAGACCTTCAACTCAAAGAGACAGGAGCCAGAGAGTTTTGAAATTCAGATGCAGTACACATGGTTCTCATTTCAGAGTAGAACATTGTTAAATATGAATGTGATTTGCCAGTATACAGTGTCACATTTGTTCCTTTTTGAGATCACATTTGAAGACAGGATACAGATGAGAATTCACATATTATAAAATCTTCAGTGAATTTGAAAAAAAATACATGATTCCCAGACAATGATACTTGTTTGTAGATTTCTTCTTAAATAAATAAATAAATAATCTAACTGTAATTAAGTTCACAAGTGGTTTGCATTCTCTTTAATGGATGCAGAACTTTTCTTCATAATTTGCAAGTTTTCTTTTCTAAATGAGAGGGCCTGAGAGATAGGGATAATGAAAATATTCTGAAGGAGTATTTGCCATCACAAATACAAGAATATTTTATCTAATACAGTACGCTCCACAGTTCTCTATATTACAAGTGTGGTTATTTTTCTTAGCTTAATTTCAGCCAGAGCTCTCTAAAGCAAACTGTATTTTCTTAATGTTACTAAAATATCAAACTTAAATAAATTATAAGTTATGTAATCTATCATTCTCAGTGTAGATATTAGCTCCCATCCTTCCCTCCTCTCATCAAGAGAAGAATACAGAAGGTAGATTTCTTAAGTCACTGCCACAGCAGGGATCATTTGTCTATGCCTGAGTTATATGTACCAAGCTCAAGGGAGAAAAGTTTAGCCATTTTTCTTTTCCAAATTGTATCCATCACAGAGAATCAAACAGCTAAAAACACTCCTTAATCCTTGCTGTTTTTGTTTTTTTTTTTTTCATTTTTTAATCTATACGCTCATCTTTGGACATACGCTCTTTGGACATGCTCTGGAGTCCCTTCTGTTGCTTCTGTTTGGACAAAAGTAAAATTATTCCAAGGATCTGTGTGCTGTTTACTCACAAATTTTCTTTATTTTGAGAAAGCACAGACAGGTTACTTCACAGGGAAGGAATTAAAACCTAGATGAGATTTGTATTTTGAAACTCTCTTCACTGTAAAATCAATAAGATTCATAAAAAAAAACAGAGGCGAGGAGTAAATGAAAGGAATCAAATAATGAGACCTTTATTTTTTTATAATACTCAGTGCTCCTGGAAACTAGCTTAAGCAAATCCTTTAACACTCAACTCAAAACAGGGCACTTTGTTCAACTATATGACCAAAAAAACCTCACTCCAAATCCCACAAACAGACAAATTCCTCCTTTATAGAATTTAATGTTCCTATACAGATAATTTCAAAGCGAAATAAAAAAAAAAATCAAAGAGATCCTATGGCAATTGGAATATTTTTTCTGATTTACCACACTTTTATTTCTACTATCCATTAATCACAGAAAAGTTAGAGAGTATTGTCAGTTGCATGCATTCTTTCACACAGCCACTATACCAAAGCTATAAAGGTAGAAATTCATACCAGTAGATTCAACTACATAAGCAAATAAACATGGCCAGAATCAAAATGTTGGCAGTGACACTTTTGTGTGAACATAGACAACTGACAGTAGCAAGCATTAACACATTCCTGTAAAACTGAATCATTTGAACATTCACTTTTACTTATAAGTTTTCAGGATAATAATGGAATTATTTGAATTGTATGTGATTTAAAATTGGCACCAGTTATTGTCATTAATTGGTATGAATTATTTTGTTGTGCTGTGAATAGCTTTTTTTTTTTTTTTTTTTTTTTACCAATACTTGCTGTTAAAAGCTAATGAGAAGTGTCCACTGATTTCCCATATAAGCATAAGACTTCCCTATATGAATTACGCTGCCAGCAGCATGTAACTGGCAAGTAGTATAGATGGGCAAAAGATCCACTCACAGACAAGTGCAAAGAGAGAAATATACAGACATGCAAGAGTAAGATATTTTTTAATTAACAGATATTTAGAAAGAAAAAAAAATAAGCTTTCCATAGCTTATTCATTGCAAGGTATCATAATGCTCATGATAAGAAATCACTGATATTAAATTACTAGATGCCAGAAGTGAATTATTATTCCAGATTTTAATGATACAAAATATTGTCTGTCACTTTAAGTGCACATCCACTATGTTTTACATATGGTCATTTATGACCATATGAGAAGGAAATGGCCACTGAGAAGGAAATTTTGGATAATAAAAGTGTTGATATATTCACTTGGAAAAAAAAATATTTAATTATTTAATTATGGTAAAAAATATTAAGTTATTCAGAATATTTCCTCAAATTTCAAACTGACAGTTACCATAAAAGATGGAATATAAGCACCAAGATGACTATTTTTCTGTAAGAACATTTTTTTTTTGGCTTATAGGCTCACTAAAACTAAATGTGATATTAAGCAAGAAGTCACTCTCAAGTCATATTGCTCTTGTCTTCCTGAAGAACTGCATATTTATTGATATGCTTCAAGGAATCGTCCTGCCATTCTGTTAATATTACTGGAAAAGAGGTGAATGCAGAGATGAGATGAATGCAAGTCAAATAAATAAGGGAGGGATGAAATAATAATAATAAAAAATCTATAAAGGCTTAAGACTTCCAGCTAAACAAATCCATATAAACATTACAATTCCTGACAGCTGCATGAACAAGAATCTACAATGGCAGTAGCCAGTACTATGCAACACTGAACCATGTAATTTACATCTTAGTGAAATTAAACATAGTATAATGGTTTAGCTTCCAGGCAACAATACTATTAAATTTGCTGTAGCAGATTATGACATCATCTGAAACCCCAGGATACACGTTCAAGCCAGCTATTGTGCTCGTAATATATACAGCTTTTCTGGTTAGTTTTCATTTAGTTCATTGCAAGGATGATATTTTTCAGTGGCTGCATGTGACATGCAAAAGTATGGCTACAGAATATCTATTAGCCAAAGTAATGTCGCTTGGTGAACAGAAGTGATGTTATTCTAGGACAAAAGTAAGGCGGGTAAAAGTGGTAGGGGGATGCCTGCTGATCAGCATGGTGAACAAAAGGAAGGGTGTCCAGTTTCGCCACAGTAAGGCGCGTGCTTACGTAATGCCTCATGCTAGGCAGGTTAAAGGGGGGGTGGGCGCATGAGCGCGTGACTTGAGTGCGATCGGGCATGCGCAGCGGCTGTACGGATATAAAAGCGCGAACGTTCCAGAAAATTAGAGTTGACTCCACAGCATCTGTGATAGTGTCTCTCTCCCCGGCATGGGATCCCCATTCTTTAGGGTCTATTAATTGTTGCGCCACGACACAGAAGCATGCAGAGATCAATAAATTACTTGGTATCACTCAAACAATACTTGAAAATACTAATAATGTCTTCTCCTGACTTCTCCAAAGTATTCTTTCATATGCTGTGTGTTTTCCAATCTATGCCTCTGAAATGTCTATTCTTTTAAAACATTACTAGTGTTCAATTGCATACTGATTCATACAGACACAATGAAGAAGGAACTAAGGGATTAGTGTGCAAGGTAAATGAAGGGATTGTGTGCAAAAATTCTGATGAGAACCCTAGATGGAACTGAAAGCATGTATTTTCCCTCTTGATAGCAATACGTAGGAGGGTATTCTATGATCAGAGCATCACTGCTTCAAATTCTCAAGCTTTACTTCTCTGATGGTCTGCCAGAAGTAGTTCCACACCATGAATATTTCATAGTAGGTGTAGGAAACTACACTAAACTGAATAGTTCTGCAGTGGCAAGAGTAATTACTAACATTATTTCTCCCTAAACATTCATATATGCTTAGCTACTTGTACTAGCAGTCATTGAATCTACTCGAGTAATGCAGAGCATTAATATAAAAAATAGAGTCAATTTCTCTTGTTTTGTTAAGGTTAATACTCAGAAGCATATAAAATGAGCAGCATCTATCTCAACAGATTTGCCACCTTCGTATAATGGTTTTATGCCATAAAGAGCCAAAGGAATTTTCTACATATGGTTCCAAATTGCACAAGTCTATGTCTCTGCATGCAGCAATATCTGTGACATGTGTTATGTGATCATACATGTACAATTTGAAACTGCTAACTGAATCACATAAAATTTCCCTTTATGTTCATAATTAAAAGTTCAAATTAAACACTGAGCTGATTTATTCTTATGCACATATAACAAGAATTTTTTGTATGTACATATGTATACTATATATTAGTATCTTTGAAATATTACATTATTGTGAAGATGTCAAAACCTGTTGTCCAAGTAATGAAGCCAAGAATCAAAACAATTGGTTCTCCCTCTGTACCCTACTTTTATATTTATAAAATAAGTGTTACAGCTGCTTTAAAGAACAACATGTTACAAGCACATGGTGTGAAGAAGCAAAAATTAGTTACAGGGTGTGTTACAGGCAACATTTTCTTCTGATCATAGAAGGGCTATAATTTCTACATTTAATAATCTTTTCCTCTTGATTTTAGCATTTGCACACACCACCATCCAATATACTTTTCTAGGATGATTTTTGTTTTACTTTTCTTTGGAGTTTCAGGGTGACTTTATACTGAAAAATCTGGTAGAACTTGTTCATTGGTAGATAGATTAAGTAGATTGTTTTTCTTAATTTTCAGTGAAAACTGGTCATTCTAGCAATATGTGCTCTTTAAAGATTCATAAATCACTAAGCTGCTACCCAGGCTAATAGTTTGTCTTTTGATAAAACCATCTCTAAATTATTGATATTGTCAAGTGGATATTCTGTATCTACTAGACATGGGAATGTTTTACATGCGTCATGGAAATTAAAAAAAATAAAATGAGATGCAGATGTACTTTCATTCTGAAGGTGTGAGAATTTTCTTTTTTACTGAATGTAATGACATTTGCCACTGACTTTTGAAAGATCTCAGTGTTGTGACTAAAAAGGTGTGAGCCTAGAGATTAAACATAGGTCAGTACTCTGAAACTATGCAGAGTTTGACTTTACATTGAGTTTAGCAGAGTCTTTGTCATCTGTCTGTCTCCTTTACACGATTAAGAATATGATTATATTGCTTCAACTAAATGTGTAATTTCTTACGTGGGTAACAACACTGCTAACACAGATTTGGCTGTTTTTTGTTTGTTTGTTTTATATGTACGTATTCATCAGTTCTTGGATTCATTTAGGTATAGAAACTAAGAGAAAAATTAACTTTCTGAATGTGGTTGTAAATACAGGCTACTGATTTTCCATTTCGTTTCTGACTGGCAGAGCTGCTCCTTAATAAAGAATTACTGTTTTCGGTGTCAGAAGTCTACAGACCCAGAAGTTATCAACATTAAACAAGATTAGCAAAAGTTGGTCTCTTTTTTTTTTTTTCCACATTTGACCAGAGTCAACATCTTAATTTGGTTAATCAGCTAGCTAAATGTAGATATATTTCCCTCTCTCACTGTCAGAGTATTTTATCGAATGTGCCCTGTCATTTGTCACTGAACCAAAGGTAACAGGCCACTCTGTCAGTGGTTTGTCTTTTGCACATAGTATTCTGAAAATAAAGAAATCTTCAAATTTAGCCATGGACTGATGGCAATTTGCAGTCACACTCACCAATGTGGTTGTTTGCTCTAGTTAACAATAGTATCAAGGATGTAAGCAGATGTATTTACATCCTTGTGTGCCTGAGATTATATATTATTAGTGTGTTGACTTCTATTGAAAGTGTTAAGAAATTACTCCTGCCAAGTTCTCAACTTCTGTTAACTTAATTGGTGACTTACAGTCATGGTTCTACATGTCAAGTTCAGGAGAGTGATCCTTTCAGGTAGAAATATCCTGAAGATATGCTTTAGGAAATTGAGATTTTTAGACTACAGATAGCCAAAAAACAGCCTTCCCCTTTCATGCCCACTGGATCTTCAGTATTAACTGTCATGCTTTGCAAATCCAATCTAATTGCACTGTACCACTTGGTTAAAAAGACATGAACTAAATTTTCCTTCAAAAAGAAAGATAAAATGATCTCTGTATTGAACTGCCTACTCTAAACTGCTCTTGATGGTTCAAGCAATTCAAAAGGCCTATATGTGCAGGTTCTGACCTGCAGGTCAGATTTCTAAAGCTCCAGAAACCAGTATGATATCATGCATTTGAGTTTGCACAGAAGGTTGTGCAGGGAGGGCAGAAGGTGGACCACTTTCCTCTATTCTGGAAGAAGAAAGAAGCAGCCTTCTACTGAAACAAAAATGATCTTCCCTCTACAATGGCCAGGATGAAGTTGACACACAGAAAGAAGGGTCAAAACCATTCCAGGCAGAAGCATGCACCCAAACAGACCTGCTGAGGAGTGGAAGAGCTACCCAAATTTTTTGTTGCAGGGAACTCAAGAATCTGGAAGTCACTCCAGGTACTGAGAGCAAAAGTGGCTGTCTCATATGAAAGCAGGCCCAGCTTGATTAAATTGTCAAGCAAGTTGCCATATGTGAGAGAAAATTGTCAGCCTAATAACCATGAACTGCAGGGATAAGTGTCCAGCTCTTGTGCCTCCATTAAAAGAAGGATGTTCAGCTTTTGGAATGAGTCCAGGGAAGGGCCACAGAGAGGACCAGAGGGCTGCAGTAGCATTCCTGTAAAAAAAACTGAGGGAGCTGTACTTGTTCAGTCTGGAGGAGGGAGATCTCCAGGGAAACTTTTCTGAAATGTTTCAGTATTTAAAGTGAGCTTATAAACAAGATAGAGACCAGCTTTTCACACAATCTGATAGTGATAGGGCAAGGAGGAAAGGTGTCAAATGAAAAGAGGGAATATTTAGATTAGATTTCAGGAGGAAATTTTTTACTCATGTGTTGGTGAACCTCTGGAACATTGCCCAGAGAAGCTGTGGATGCCCAGTTTCTGGAGGTGTTCAAGACCGGGTTGCATGGAGTGATGGGTAGCCTGATTTAGAGGTTGGCAATTCTTTGCATGGCAGAGGAGCTGGATAAAGATTGTCATTAAGGACCTTTTCAAATCAACCTATTTTATGATTCTCTGATTCTATTTTTGCAGCTGCTACTGTTATCTAAGTAAATGCAGCTGATGCATCCATTTTTGTATTGTGTTTCACAAGCTGAGTATGGTTTGTGCATAGACATAAATATAACATTTGTAGAAAGGCATGCAATTCAGAAAAGCAGAGGCCATTGCAATCGTGACAACAAAATCTCCAATGAGACTGTTATTCCCCATCTGAACGGAAATCAAAATTAAACAGAATTAGCACACAAATTCCATGGATGAATATGAAATTCACGACTGTTCCACCCTTACCATTTGTCCATCCACATTTCTGTATACTACCAAATTTCCAGTTTCTAAGACACTTAATTATAACTCCATCCAAGAGGCGGAAAAATAATTACATTAACTAAGTTTACTGTAAGGCAGGTAGCGTCTTTGTAGCCTATTACATAAACACAAGTAGCCATTGAAAACTGTCTTCTCATTAAAAAAGAAACTTAAACATTGATAAGAGGCTGATGGGCAAATAACTATTCCTGTTATTGTCCATAAAGTTGCTCTTAAACTGGCTTAAAAGAGATCCAAAAGCAGAGAAATATAAACAGTGAAAAAAAATGGTCATAAGCAAAGCCCAGATATATGATCTTTTTTGCCCTAAGTCTCCTATTCATTTTCTTTCCTCAATGGAAGCGATGCAGCACACTAATTCTTGACTTTTTCCCTTATTCCACTTGTTTTTTATAGCCTTTGGTATTGAAACTGATGTTTGCTAAAGCAAGTGAGTTGATTAATAGGTATTTTATACATCTGGTATTTCCTTATGAAAGACTGGTGAACTTATTTCAATTATCATACCACCAGCAAGGATGCAATCTGTTCAAAATGGCTGTTTACGAATGGCTGCTTTGGGTAATGGCTGTTTTCCTAGTGTGGGAAATAAAATATAATATTATTAAACAGAGATATGCAGAATGGTGTATCAACTTATCCATCTTCCTGGTGTTTATAGGCTTAATTTTTTATAATGTTTATTTTATTTTATGGGGCCAAGCATTAAAGTATCGCTTATCTGAAATGATCTAATTTCTTTTTTGTTTTGTTTTGTTTTAATGTCTTCAAATATTAACATCCACAAATTCATATGCAGTCAGTACAGAAAACCTTTGATAGGAACTCTGTCAATTCTGTTTAGGCAGATGCGTTATAATGAGAGAGATAGTGAACCAAGGATGTGTTTTTGTTTATTTGTTTGTTTGTTTAGGTGAAGTATGAAAGATTTTATCCACAAGGTTAAGGTTGATTAATCTGGTAGTTTGTTGTTGTTGTTGTTGTTTAAACAAACCATCTGTAAAATGTTTCAAAATATTGCCTGATAGATAATCTCATAATAACTCGTAGGTGGGAAGGCACGAAGTGCATGTGTAAGACAGTATAGATGAAAGGGAAGACATTAATGGTGTGAAGATTTTCTCCATAAAATAATCACCATGTATGTTAGATACATCAAATAGTGTTAGAAAACACCACAACACAAATTTAGCCTTCTACAATTCAGAAACAAACAAACTATTTTTGGAAGCAGAAACCATCATATAATATCTTTTTTAGGCCTCATTAAATAATATTTTCATGGCTATATATATCAGAACACATTCATAAACCATTTACACTTTGTTCTGTTTCAGGTATTCAAATATTTAATTCTATTGTCTTTCTATCAAAACAGTTTTGTCGAACATGTGAGAAAAGCATATTTCTTCAATCATGAAAGGGCACTGAAAATATGAAGACTTGGAGAAATGTTAAGAGCTTTAAAAATTAAAGAAGAAAGAGAAATACACAATTTCCAACTGTAGATTCTCCTGCTGAGAGAAAATTTCTTGCAACTGCCAGTGCAGACTCCAGTACTTCTGAGCAAAGTAGTTCACATTTTAAAAATATCGAAAGGGGATGCTTCCTTTATTATCTTCCTTCTGATCCAGAAAAATTAAGTAGATTGAGTAGTTTAATACCCCTGTGCATTTTCACCAGGGCAGTACATAAATCTTGCATACTACCACTGATTTCTCCTTTTGTAGAGCAATTGGCAGCTTTGACCAACACTGTAAAGCAGCTGTAGCTCTTCAGAGTAAATACAGTTGTGGTTCTGTAAGTGCTTTGATATTACCCCTCACATAACTTATTTGGTTCTTGCTAGGCTGTGCTTTCTCACCAGCACTTTAGTATAAACCATTAACTGAGGATTTTTCATGAAGGACTGCAATTCTAGTTACCTAAGATTAAGTAGTCTGAAAAAAATACAAACAACATTGAACATACTAAACATGTACTTACCCCACTTACTACACTAATGTTTTCCTGAACTGCAATGTCTCCAGATAGAAAGACTATCCAAAATGATATCCTTTTGACTGAAGGTTTGTTTGTTTGTTTTTTTTTTAAATAAGAAATGAATGAAATTTTTGTTTTATACTGCATAGACAAACATGCTGGAAGGGCAAAGAAGGAAGATAAATCAGACCATTTAAAAACAAGTGGTGTATCAAATTCATTAAACTTAGTGGTTGAAACAATTTAATGAAGAAAAATACTAATTACATTATTAAAATCTAGATTGCAAGTAGTAATTAAAAAGACAGTTGCTATGCAACCAAATGTATTTTTGTGATAGAGTGCACAAATATATTTGTTAAGTATTCTGGTGTTTTGTTTTGACCTTTTTCAGTCACACACCTGCCCAGATTGTCTATATAAATACATTTTTTAGAATGATAACTTTAAAGATAGATACAGGATTAATAAAAAAAAATAAAATTCTATTTAATTCAGTTAATGACTTTTATCATGTTTGAAAGGTTAAGAGTAAGGAATTTATGAGATAAAAATAAATACAGATATAGGTACATAGGTATATCATCATGTATACTTTTTGTATTTTGGTACTTCATCTGCTCAAAAGGATTAATTTCTGTCCCAAACACAGGGACTGATCCTATAAGACGTGGGAACATCAATTTTCATAATGTAGTGTATGAGCTAACCTTGCCCCATCCTAAAGGTCTTAAATTTTTAAATCCCTTAATTTTATCAAAACCAAAAATAGCTGTTTGTTATAATAACTAGAGGCAACTTTTAAATATCCTGGAAAAATGAGATGTAATTTTGCATATCCTGGGGTACCCAGACTAAGATGCAGCTTCTTTTCTATTAGAATTTCAACTTTTACACATGAAGATCTCCACTGTGATCATCTGATACTGATGAAAGGGAGAGGGAAGACCAATGTGCAGTTAATCATTGACACAGAAAGTTTATGTCATGGGATATATATATTTTTTACAAAGAGGTATATGCACATTCATATGGTATATTCATATGGTCCTCCAATATATTCTCTACAGCTGGAGAATAACAAAATCTATTGGCTCAGTGTACTGTGAAAATGGGAGGGAAATCTAATTTGCTGGATGTGAAGGTCTCTACCTGGTGGTAAAGGCACAGTGCCTCACAAACTGGTATTTCTCTGCTGTGGGACAGTTCTGCCTGTATCCTTCATTTCTCAGTCATATGAACATCTTGAACATTGTTTGCTTTAATTCCCATTAATCCTGCATTTAAATCACTAATATGATGAAGATTATAGGTAAAATGCCTGTAAACCGTTGACAATAGGAAATATGAACTGGATCTAACTGATTGGCCTCTGACCGGTGCTGTACCACATCACTACCCTGCACCCAGTAACAGAGAATTTGCTCTCTGTCAATCTATAATGACCTATGAGCAGAAAGGCATATAAGAATTTATGCACTGTGATACAATTATAGTAGGAATCTAGGTAGAAATGCTGTTAAAAATAAGTTTATTCTTTTTCCTTTCCAGAAATAAACATTGTTAGAAAGATTTAATCCTTTAACAATACACTGCAAATACACTACCTTTGACTGAAATTTACTCTTGCTTGGGGTTTTGTTTTCTGAAATGAGGTAAAAAGTTATTTTTTACAAAATAATATCATATTAATTTCCTGGATGACAGACTATGCTCATCATAACTCAATCTGCTCACTAAAAGCCAAATTCATGTATGTTAGTAAAGATAAGAGATCTATCATTGAAACAAAACAAAACAAAACAAATTACTGCACAGATCCTGCACTTACATGTTTTTATTTTTCTTATAGTTCTTAGTAATTATTCTTGTGAATAGCCATAACAAAAATATTTTTGACATGTGATAGTTTTATTAGTGAAAGAAAAGCATAACACAGTGCTGGGATTGTTCAGCTCTCTGTAAAATGGGTACAAAAAAGTACTGTTGATTTTCCCTATTATATGCTGATAAATATGCATTTCTATTAAAGTAGATTCAAAGAGTGTTTTACAGCATTTGAAACATGTCAGAGGAAATGCTGATGTCTAGAATAGCAGCAGCACATATAGTATTTTCACAAGATGGAAGTTGTGCATAAAGGAATCCTTGGGCTATGAAATAAAAAAAATATATATAAAATACACGTCTCACTAGAATAAGAGAACTGTAAAACAAGAGGCTGATGAAAAAGACCAAAATTACATCAAGAACAACAACAACAAAAATAATATGAAATGAGGGAAAAAACATCTTTTGTCTATGGGGATCTTAAATCGTAGCTTGTGCAAGTGTGCCTGGCTATCTTCTTTGTAGCATTTAAATCTGCAGCAAACTTTTATCAGCATTGTAATTTTGTTCTAAACATTTGGCATATTGCAGAATGTAATCTAGATTGCATAATTCCACAAAGACATAAACATATCCTGAAGACATAAAGCTCCAAAACTGAATTTATATATTATGAACATTGTCTAGATTTGTTTTAAATGAGTTATTATTAGGGTAAGATTACTTAGTATACTGCAGCACTCCAAATTATTACCACAGTACCGAAATTAAAAATTTACTTTGAAATATCTGTTTTAAAAAATCTATTATTTTTCTTCAGACAATTCTGCTGAAACAAATGAATTTCTCAACACTGTGATGTAAATTAATAAGGATTTCCAGCACTGAAAATGATTTTAATTATAATTAGTGTGCAATTTGAGATAAACTCTGTTTTGTTGCAAATCTGTCTAGGTAAAGACTAGGTAAAACCATTAGCCTGTAGTACCTTCTATCCAGTCTGGCTTATAGAAAAACACAGAGGTCTGCAATGACAAAAGTGTGTTCCATTGCTCACTTATAACAGCTCCTTAAAGACTTGCTGTCATAATGAGACACAGATCATACTTAAAAATGACATACAGGAAATTTTCAGATATGGGATTATGCTTTGGAATTATTGGCAAACTAAGAAACATAGTTGTCTGTTTCTACATAAACATTTTATCCAACAAACCTCTTACAAGAAGTGGATCAAAAAACTTCACTGTAAACCACCATCGAGAATTAACTACTAGAAACAAATCATAAGAGGACTTATAAGTAAGCTAGCTGAATGAAGAAAATTAATTTCCTACCTCAACTTTTTGAATTCCCACTCCTGTTAAAAAAAAAAGAGAAAATAAAGCAATTTTCTGAGAAGGAAGCAGAGAGGAACAATTTGTTTAGCAAATATTTTGCTTACAACAACCCAACAAATTTGAGAATAAGGAAAATTACATCAACTAAAAGTTTTACCTTATATCAACAGAATGAAGGAAAACATACAGTATTTATATTCCTGTGCATAGTCTCAATCTGCAAGAACTCCTTGTAGTTTATTAAAGCATTTTTGATGGCACCTGACACACACAAAATGAGGCATTTTTTTTCCAGCAATGGGAAGAGAACATAGGAGAATCTGTGATTCAGTTTTGTAAAATATAATTTTTGACAGAGTATTTGTGGAGGCTAAATTTATTTACTATGAAGTAAAATTTCATGTGATTGAAAGAAATATTTAAATTTAGTTAGCCACTGTAAAATTCCTGGCCTGTTATCACACAAAACACTCTATTGCCAAAAGAAGCTTACTGTCTCATCTTTAATTACATCCTAATGAAGTAACAAGAAATTCTTAATAAGGGATGAGAAGAAGTTGTAGGCAAGAGCAAGTTTTGAACAGAACAATAAAAATATATACAAAGTAAGTTTATTCTTCTCCTTTCTTTGATGGCATCAGACTCAATCAAACATAAGAACATCCATATCTAATTGCATCCTTAATACCTCCAATGAAGTTTGTCAACTGGATTATATTCTCCTGGGATTTTATAGTTTGCTAAGTATTAAAAGAGTTCATTTAACTCTTCTTTAATGTTTATTTTCAGATGATAAAACTCTAGGAACTGGAAAACTTCTTTTGACATATTTTTCGGGGGTTCTAGAATATAGAGAAGGATAAAATATATAGTAGATGATTGCAGGTATTAGTAAGTCACTAGATAAAATCCCTATGCAGAAAATAATAATATATAATAATATAATATATAATAATAATAATAATTAATATTATTATTATAAGGCACAAAAACAAACAGAATCACAAAGTATGTGGTCAGTATTACAATTATTTCTGTTCTTTTAATTTTGTTATAAATTTTAGAGCATAGTCTGCAACAAATGGTTGTAATTTTATCTTCTGTAAAAGAGTCCACTCAGAAATAGTCTGCAGGAGGTTCAGACTTCCACTGAAAACTACTTCACGTTTACATTTAAATAAAACAGGTGAAGACTATCCTCCGTCCTATTAACAGCTCTGCAGGAGATGAACAAAAAAATCTCTACCCTTTGTATGTTCTCACTGACGGAATTAAGGTGTAATAATGTCAGAAAAATAATCAAAGCTCAAGAAAAGGAGAAAGACTGTGTAACTAAAATTTCATATTTTTGATGAAACCTGTGCTAATCTTGTAGTCTTGAAAATTAATCTTGTCACATCTATTCAAACTGTTGATTAGACTCAATGTAACTTATCACCACCTAATAAGAACTCTCTAGAGTATTTTCTGAGTCTTTGGGATTTTTCTGTATTTAATTAACTGTTTTAGAAATGCATTCAATAGTATTTAAAAAAAAAAAAAAGAAAAGAAAATTCTGCAACCTTCACTAATCTTTTAGTACTTTCTTTGTTGCATTCTTCTAGTTTTGTTCCAAATTCTGACTGTAGACTAGTTATTTATTTCTACCATTGGTAAGCTTATTTTTTGTTACTTTGAACTTTTGTTCATGCCAGTATATGTGGGTTTTTGTTGTTGTTGTTGTTGTTACCTCTTTGTTTGTTTGCTTGTTTTAATCTTTATATGTCCACAACCAGTGGGAGTCATTATTGAAAAATTATTTTTGTGGAACGTGATATGCACATCAATCAGCGTTGAAACTGTATCATAATATAACAGCGTTAGTAAAATCTTAAGAGAAACTACTACTTCAAAGAAGGAATTAAATCATCTTGTTCAATACCATCCTGTGTACTGACCCTACTGATTCCTAACTAATATAAGAATGACAATGTACAAACAGAATTGCTGAAGAGTTAAAAAGCAACAGCAAATTAACGCACTCACTCACTCACTCGCTCACTCACTCACTAATAAACAAACTAAAATTAATAGTCAGTAGCAGGCTGGTGACACTTAGGAGATACGTAGCTCAGTAGCTACATCCCTAGTCTCATACCAGGCATCACAGGAAGACACAGTAATTATCCTTGTATTGGTACATGTAAATTATTAAAAACACTGAAATATTAAGTGACACATTTAGATTTTTTTTTCCTGTTATGGAAAACTATCAGACTATCAAGTTTGAAAAACATTCTATTTAACAAGTCAGGATTCTTCCATCTTTCCCTTCTCCCTCCACCATATATTTTAATCGTGATTTATCCAGACCACATCTTAGACCCTTTCTAAAGCAGAACCATACTTCATTTTTACTCAGATCAGCCATTAAATCATAGGTAGAAAAGTGAAGAAATCATGTCTAATTCCAAACTAATGCTTATTTCTTTACATTTCTACTATTCTTGGTGACTGTCTCTTATCAAATATAGTTCTGTTCTTGGTCAGAGTTTCAGATACATTTTCTTCTGCTTCATTAAATTACCGAGATAATTTCAGAAGAAAACTTTCTTAACCAGGTACAGTTTTAATACTTTGCTTACTCTGTTACTGAAATATTGACTAACAAAGATTTTCTACGATTTTGGATTAAGATTGTGGAAAATATTTTCTAAAAGCTTGAAATTACAAGAGCTTTAAGATAATAAAGACATGGGTGATCTCATCTTGCATACTGCTTACCTTCGATTCAATATTTGGATCACAAGGCTAGCAAACTGCTCTACTTAATGAAATTTAGTATTATTAAACAAAGTAAATACTGTGGTTATCTAAGGAGCTATAAGATCTTCTAACGTACCAATTCTACACAATCATCTTGTTCTTACATTTGAATCTGTGTTTACAGTATCAGGGTTTTTTTTTTTTTTTTTTTTTTTTTTTCCCATGACTTAATGTATCCATAATACTTACATTCTTGTAACAATTATCATGATTGCAGTGAAACTTAAATACGTGAATATTATTAGCCATACTAATTCTACATGAGAAATTCTTTGGGAATTTACTCCATCATTATTTTCCTTTACCACAGTTAAATGACAAAGAGACTTTTCTTATTACTTAACTCATTCTCTCCATACAATAAGATAATTCAATATGTTAATGCAGTGAGTTTAAATGCATGTATTTATTTATTTATGCATTTATTTATTGATACCCAGATGGAGGCCATTAATGACATGATGGAATACATGGAATACATTGGGAGATTTTAGAATACTGTAGTAGAAAGACAAATAGCAGTGATTTCATCCTGGTTCTTATCAGGAATAGTGTGGGAAACAGGAGTAAGGAAGTAATTGTGCCCCTGTACTCAGCACTGGTGAGGCATCACCTCGAGTACTGTGTTCAGTTTTGGGCACTTCAATACAGAAAGGACATGGAGGTGCTGGAGCAGGTCCAAAGAAGGGCAACAAGGCTGGTGAAGGGCTTGGAGAATATTCCCTATGAGAAGCGACTAAAGAAATTGGGGCTGTTTAGTCTGGGGAAGAGGAAACTGAGGGGAGACCTCATTGCTCTCTTCAAATGCCTGAAAGGCAATTGCAGTGAGAATGGGGTTGGTCTCTTCTCAGTGGTGACAGGTGACAGGACAAGGGGAAATGGCCTCAAGTTGCTCCAGGGGAGGTTTAGGTTGGATATCAGGGAAAACTACAGAAAGGGTTGTTAAGCACTGGAATAGGTTCCCCAGGGAGGTGGTAGAGTCACCATCCCTGAATGTGTTTAAAAACTGTTTGG
Organism: Numida meleagris; assembly: GCF_002078875.1. Lineage (NCBI taxonomy): Eukaryota > Metazoa > Chordata > Aves > Galliformes > Numididae > Numida > Numida meleagris. Next base: position 29,776,645 of record NC_034438.1, read on the forward strand.
ATGTGGTGCTGAGGCACATGGTTTAGCGGTGGGTTGCTAGAGTTAGGGTAGAATGGTTAGGTTGCGGTTGGACTTGATGATCTTGAAGATCTTTTCCAACCTAAGCAATTCTATGATTCTATGATCCTAAGAAAAGATGATCAGCTTTAGCAATTACTGTTGCTCAATTTTTTGATAATTTATTGATCAATTTTTTAAATTGTTGATCAATTATTTAGCAATTGTTACTCTGAAATTAATTGGTGTAATATTTTTAATAGAATAATAAATATTACTGCTAAAAAAAAACAAGTTGTCAAGGCATAATGAAAATAAAAATCCAGAATGATCTTTTAGCAAATGAAGCATAAAGGATTTTATTGAAAGGCTAGGACTGTGGTGATAGTTTGAGTCTTTTGCAATGTACAGGACAACTAGGGGATCAGCTCAGCCAGAATGGATTCATGAAAGGCAGATCTTGTTTGACCAACCTGATCTCCTTCTGTGGTCAAGTGACCCACCTGGTGGATGAGGGAGAGGCCCTACAGAGGGATCTGGATTGAAATATGATTGCTAACAGGAGCAGGGAAATGATCATCCTTTTGTACTCAGCACAGGTGAGGCCAAGCCTTGGGTACTGTGTTCAGTTTTGGGCCCCTCACTAAAAGAAACACAACAAGGCCCTGGAGCATGTCCAGAGAAGGGCAACTGAAGTACTGCGGAGTCTGGAGCACAAGTGTTATGAAGAGTAGCTGAGGGAACAGGGATTGTTTAGTCTGGAGAAGAGGTGGCTCAGGGGAGAACTTATAGCTTTATACAGCTAGAAAGGAGGCTGTGGCACGGTGAGAACTGACCTCTTCTCCCACCTAACTAGTGATAGAAGTAGAAGGAATGACCTCAAGTTGTGCCAGGGGAGGTTCAGGTTGAATATTAGGAAAAATTCTTCTCCAAAAGAATGGTATGCCCAGAGAAGTGGTTGAGTCACCATTCCTGGAGGTGTTCAAGAAATGTCTAGATGTCGTGCTGTGGAACATGGTCTAGTTGGGAAATATGGGTAGAAGGTGGGTGGTTGGACTGGATGATCTTGGAGGACTTTTCCAACTTTGGTGTTTCTATGATTCTATGGTAAGAATGTCATATGGGGCCAAGTAAAAAGCAATACAAAATTCCAGACTGATATTCCCTTGTTGGATTTTGTACCTTCTGAATTCAGTGCCCCCTACTGCAAAAGAAGAATTGGACAAACCAAACGAAACCACCATTGCCACCACCACCTCAAAAAAAGAAAAAAAAAAAGGAAACATAGAAATATAATCAAAGAATAGAAGACCATATTCTTTAGTTCTGAATGAAATAAACAGTGTTAAGAAGAAAAGACAGATAATTTAGTAGTTGTATTCCTGAAGGTTTTGTAAATGATATACAGTGCTTTGCTTTTACCTTGCAAATACAGACACAAGTTTTTATAAAAAAAAATTGATACATGCTAATAGATATCAAGGATTTAGCAGAAATGTCTTGGTTCCACTTGAGATGGAGTGCATTTTCTTCTTAGTGTCTGGTATGATGCTACGTTTTGGCTTTAGAAAATAAACTTTTCTGATAGTACAACAATGTTTCACTTTTTGCTGAGCAGCGGTGTACAGAGCCAAGAGCATTACAGTTTTTCAGCTTTTCATACTGTCCCGATAGTGAAGGGGCTTTTAGGGCACAAGGAACTAAGAAGTGACAGTATCAGGACTGTTGACCTAAGCTGGCTAAAGGGATGTTCCATTCCATTTGACATCATGTGAGGAAACTATGAAACTGTGAGTAGTTGGCCAGGGGACAGTTGCTGCTTCAGGACTGCCTGGACTTCAGTCGGCAGGTGGTGACAAATTTCCTTGTACAACATTTGTTTTGTGTACATATATATATATGTATATATATTTTTTTCTCTCTGTTCCTTTTCTGTCATAGTAAAGAGTTTTTAGCTGAACCTACGAGTTCTACTTTTTTAAAATCCTCTCCCCTATCCCACTGGGAGGAGGGGGAATGAGCGGAGGGCTTCATGGTTCTCAGCTGCTTGCCAGGTTAAACCACAACAATAAGCAAAACATATATGGTTTTATATATATGTTAATTAAAAATAAGCTCCTAGCAGATCACAGAAATGCATAATTGTGGAAATATTTGTCAAGATCTAAATTATTCAGTATTATGAAAATTATTATATTATATGAATTTTATATGAAACTTATTTTAGACTATCTTTTAAGTATCTCAGTGTTTCTGGAGGAAAAAAATTTCAGCTTCTTAATTTGTAATTTGTGAAAAGAGGTTATTTGGCAATTATGTGTCAATATATTTTCAGAAATAATTTTAAAGTTTAGACTAAATCATGGAATCATAAACCCATAGACTAATTTGTGTTGGAAGGTGCACCTCTGAAGTTCTAACTCCCTACCACAGAGATATCTGTATGTCTTCCACTAGATCAAGTTGTCCAAAGGGATATCTTCCACTAAATCAAGTTGCTGAAAGCCCTGTCGAACTTGTATTTTAATGCCTCTGGGAACTGGGCATTCATAACCACGCTGTACAACTTGTTCCAGTGTATGACCACCCTCATAGTAAATAATTTATTCCTAGTATCTTATTCAAATCTACCTTCTTAAGTTTAAAGCCATCACCTCTTGTCTACTCCCTGAAAAGGGTCCCTCATTACCTCTCATGTAGGCTGTGCTTATGTACTAGAAGCCTACTATAAAGTCTTGACAGAGCTTTTTCTTCCCCAGGCTGAACAACCCTAATTCTCTCAGCCTGTCTTCACAGATGAGGAGCTTGAGCCCTCTGATCATCTTCATGACCCTCCTTCGAACCCACTCTAACAGTCCCATGTCTTTCTTGTACAGGTGATTGAGAACTGAATATGCTGTTCCAGACTGGCTCTCACAATAGTGGCAGAAACTGAAAAAAATACTTCCCCCTACCTGCCAGCTACACAATCTTTGATGCAGTCCAAGATACAATTGTTGTTCTGAACTGCATCCACACATAGCCAGAACATATTCAGTATTTCTTCCACCAGAACCTCCAAGACATTCTCCTCAGGGATTCTCTCAATCCACTCATTACTTAGCTTGTATTCATGTTTGGAATTGCCCTGACCCAGGTCCAGGACCTTGCAGTTGGCTTTGTTAAGCTTCATGAGGTTTGAAAGATCCACCTCTCAAGCCTGTTCAGGTCCCTCTGAATGGCATCATCCCCTCACCACACCACTCACCTAGGTGTCATCCAAAAACTTACTGAGGGTGCACTCAACCTCACTGTCCATGTCACTAAAGGGTTAAATAATACCAGTCCCAACACAGACTGCTGAGGGACTCCACTAACCACTGGTCTCCATCTAGAAATCTAGTAATTGACTGGAACTCTGAATGCTGCCATCAGGCAATTCTTTATCCATTGAGTGGCCCATCTGCCAGATCCATGTGTCTCCATTTAAGAGACAAGAAAGTTGTCTGAGAGAGTATCAAATGCCTCACAGAATCACTGAATCATACAGGTAGTTGGCGTCAGTTTCTTTTCTTTTTTTCCACCATCTATATATTTCCTTACCTACAAGTGACGCTTTGAAAGTAATGCTTCCTATTTTACTATGTTGGCTCACAACATCAGATTGCGATGGTGATGTGACAGGAGAGACTGAGCCTTCCCACCAGTATTCTGTTACATTTTTTTGCCATGAGAAAGGTGGCAGCAGAGGGGAAGTCTGACAAAATGTTATCTGACATGTGAAGGTGTATGAAACAAAGGTGTGTCATTGAATTCCTTCATGCAGAAAAATTGCATTGACATTCATTGATGCTTGCTGAATGTTTATAGAGACTTATAGTGGATGTTAGACAGTGAGGTGGTGGGTGATATCTTTCAGCAGTAGTGACAACAACATGAAAGACAAGCCACATTCTGCACTGACATACCGAGCTGCCACACCATGAAATGAGGAGAATCTTGATCAGCTCACCTGCATGAATTATCTAACGATGGTGACTATGTTGAAAAATAGTGTTTTGCAGCTGAGAATTTGCCCTAAGTTTGTTACTGTGCTCTTTGCATTTGTTGTTGTTTCCATAGAAATAAATAGGCAAGATTTCTTTTGGAGAGACCTACATATATATTTCCTTTACTACAGTTTATATATTTTGATTAGGTGTGCCTAAAAAGTTGAAGTGATAGTTGATTTCTACTAATCTATATTAAATGTAGTCAAACTTTTGAAAGCATCCTTCAGTAAAAATGACTTCCAATTCCAGAAGAACTACATTATTTTCTAATACTGTATAATTTTGGATATTTTCTCCTACTCTGTGTTGCTTAATATAAATCAGGAGGATTTTTGATGCAGCCTCATACTGTTTTGGTCCCTCCTTGGACATCATCTCTATTCCGCCTGACATTACTCCTTTTCCCCAGCTGAAGATTTTTCAGTATGTCATAAAACCTGGTTAATCTGGGCTGCTTATAGGCTGTTAAATTCACATACTCTTCTGGCTCTCGCATTGTTTCAGTTTATGAAACTCACTGAGACATACATTGCTTATTTTCCACTCTGAACAGTCATGTTTTCTTAAATCACTGTGCTCTCATTTGGGTATGCAGTGAAATGTGTTTGCACAGATCACCAGAACTCAGAAATTAAGAAGACTGAAATCCAAAATTTGGGTGTCCCAGTTTATGATTCAGCTTGAAATTTGTATGTAATTTTCAATGTCTTGAATTTACCATTCCAAATCAAAAACCTAGACTTCCTCTGCAGTGCACATGAAGAAACAGAAATACCCAAAGGCCTCTAGGATTAATCTTGTTGAATTTTGGAGTGGGGAAAAAAGAACAGGAAGGGAATAAAATCTTCCATTAGATCTCATTGAAACTGTGAAGGAAGAGCAGTACACAAAGTCAATATTCTACTCTGATCAAAATAGCCTATACTGAGTACTGTAGCTAAATGCAGCACGCCCATGGATAAATAAACAAGGTTATGTACATTGCTTTATGAGGCAGAAGTATCTTTGTTCTATGTATTTTTTAAGAAACAGAACATGTGAAAAATTAAATGGAGACAAGTTGTATGGATTTTTAAACAAGCTATGACCATGGCAGGTGTTAATCATGGAATCATAGAAAGACTTGTGTTGGAAGGGACCTCAAGGACCATCAAGTTCCAACCCCCTTGATGCAGGCAAGGTTACCAACCTCTAGATGAAGTACTAAATCAGGTGCCCAGGATCCCATCCAACCTAGCCTTGAACACCTTCAGGTATGGGACATTCACAGCATCTCTTGGCAACCTGCCCTAAACCGGGACGCAAGACTTCACATAGGGCCTCACGAGGGGAGAGTAGAGAGGGACAATCACCTGCCTTGCTCTGCTAGCCACCCCTCTTTTAATGTAGCCCAGGATTCCATTGGCCTTTGGGGCTGAAAGCGCACGCTACTGGCTCATGTTATGTTTTTAATCTACTAGAACACCTAAGTCCTTCTCAGCAGGGCTACTGAGGACTCCACATGTGGACACCGTACTCCAGATGAGGCCTCATCAGAGCAGAATAGAGGGGCAGGATCACCTCCATTGACCTTCTGGCCATACTTCTTTTGATGCAGCCCAGAATATGGTTGGCTTTCTGGGCTGTGAGGGCACATTGCTGGCTCGTGTCCAGCTTCCCATCCACTAGTATCCCCAGATCTTGTTGGCCAGCGCTGGAATCAATCCTTTAATCCCTCAGATTGTATTGGTAATGGGGGTTACCTTGACCCAGGAGCAAGATCTTGCTTTTGGTTTTGTTGAACCTCATGAAGTTCCCCTGGGCCTACTGCTCAAGCTTGTCCAGGTCTCTCTGGATGGTGAGTCGACCACATCTCACAGCTTGGTGCCATCAGCAAAGTTTCTGAGGGTTCACTCGACCTCACTGTCAGTATCACTGATGAGGGTTTTAAAGAGGATCAGCCCCAGCAGCAGCCCCTGGAAGACACCACTCATCACTGATCTCCATCAAGACATTGAACCTTTGACCTCTACTCTCTGGACTTGACAGCCAATTCTTCGTCCACCTAACAGTCCACTCATCAAATGTATATCTTTCCAATTTGGAGAGAAGGATGTTGTGGGGTACCATGTCAAAGGCCTTACTGAAGTCCAGATAAATGGCATCAGTGGCTTTTCCCTTGTCCGTTGATGCAATGACACCATCACAGAAGGCCACTAGGTTGGTTAAGCAGGATTTGCCCTTGGTGAAGTTGTGCTGATTCTTTCGTATCACCTTTCTGCCTTCCATGTACCTTAGCATAGCTTCCAGGAGAATTTGTTCTGTGATCTTCCCCGGCACAGAGGTGAGACAAGGGTCCACCTGAATGGTATCCCTTCCTTCTGCTGTATCAATTGTATCACTCAGCTTGATGTCATCAACAAACTTGCTGAGGGTGCACTCGATCCCATCATTTATGTCATTGATAAAGATGTTAAAGAGTACCTGTTCCAAGACAGACCCCTGGAGAGCACTGCTTGTCACTGGCCTCCATCCTCACATAGAGCCGTTGACCACAGCACTCGGGCTGTGACATTCCAACCAATTCCTCACTCACCAAATAGTCCACTCTTCAAATTCATTTCTTTCTAATTTAGAGATAAGGATGTGATGATATACCATGTCAAGGACCTTGAAGAAGTCCAAGCAGGTGACATCAGTTGCCTTCTCTTTGTCCACCACTCCATCACAGAAGGACACCACATTGGTCAGGCATGACCTTCTCTTGGTGAAACCATGCTGGCTGCCATGGATCATCTGCTCATCTCTCATGTGCCTTAACATGTCTTCCCGGAGGATCTGTTCCATATTCTTCCCAGGCACTGAGGTGAGGTACGCCACCCTGTAATTCCCCAGGTCCTCCTTCTTCCCTTTCTTATAAATGGGAACTCACTGAGTGCTCCAGCCTTCTTTCTATCTGTCGTAGACAGATCTCCTTTCCCATTTATCAGAGGAGATATGCTCTCTTTGGCCTGTCGCTTCTGATTAATGCATCTATAATGTACCTATAGAGACTAAAGTATCTATATATAGTGTTATTTGTTACACCCATCACCAAGTTCAGTTCCACCTATGCCATGGCTTTCCTTATCCCACCTCTGCATGTCCAGATAGCATCCCTGTATTCTTCCCAGGTGACATGACCTTATTACCACTGCTTGTACATGCCCTTCTTTTCACCCAGTTTGACCAATAGGTCCTTGCTGAGCCATGCTGGTTTGCTGCCTCCTCTGCCTGCTTTCTTATTCTGATGGGTAGAGAACTCTTGTGCTCTCAGAAAAGCATCCTTAAACAGTAGCCAGCTTTGCTCCGCTCCTTTGTCTCTAAGGACAGTTTCCCAGGAGACCTCGTGCAACAGTTTCTTAAACAGCTTGAAGTTTGCTCTCCTGAAGTTCAGGGTCCTGACTCTTTGCCATGCCCACATTCCTCAAGATCACAAACTCAACCAGGGCACAGTTGCTGCAGCCCAGGCTGCCTCCAGTCTTAATTTCTTTAACAATCTCCTCTGCATTGGTGAGCATCAGGTCCAGCAACACTTCACCTCTCGTCAGTCTGTCCAGTAGCTGAACCAAAAAGTTATTACCAGTGGACTCCAGGAGTCTCTTGGATCGCTTGCAGCTCACCATGCTGTTTTCCCACTGGATACCTAGATGGCTGAAATCCCCTGTCAGGATGAGAACCTGTGAGTGCAACTGAAGCAAGGTCTCATTAGCAGGCTCCTCTAGATCAGGTGGCCTGTAGTAGACCCCAACCACCATATGTCCCCTATTGGTCTCATTTCTAAGCTTAACTTACTGTCTCTCAACCTGTTCCTGAATATTTCTCAGAGGGGCTCCTTGCAATCTATCCACTTTTTAACATAGAGGGCAGCTGCCTCACCTTTCTTACCTTGCCTATCGCTTCTAAAAAGCTACTAGCTCTCAATGATGGTATTCCAGTTATGTGAATGATGCCACTATATTTCCATGACAGAAATAAGATCATAGATTACCAAGGTCGCCATGGTTTCCAACTCCCCCTGCTTATTTCCTATGCTGTGTGAATTAGCATAGAGGCATTTCAGCTGGGCTGTCGGACTCATTACCTTCCTAACAGAGCCCTCCCACAGACCTAACAGATGATCAGTGTGCAGAAATGCCAAAGAATTCTGCTTGTTTCGTCTGTTTAGCCACAGATAAGAAAAGAAGAAAAAACACATTTTACAAGCGATAGGAAATAAACTATTTCTTAGTCCTATTTCCTGACTATTGTCAAATCTAGTAAAATTTCAGTACTAATTTTTGTTTGAAGGGTAATGGAAGATATCAGCATGTGCATTAAGATACTCTGAATGTGGTAGTCTTCATGAGGTTTATGATACATTTCCTACCAAAGTAAAAACAAGACTGCTAAATTCCAATACATTGAAGTATCTATGAAATAGTGAGATGCCATTATTTTTATGGCACTAAATTTTCATTCTGGATCTGATATGTTCTTAAAAACTTGAAGTAGTAGGTTCAAACCTGAATCATCATTTAAATGTAGCTGGGGAGAAGGCTTTAAAAACGCTAGCATTAAGGGGGAAAAAAAGAATATTCAGCTTGAGAATCTATAGTTAATGTAAGACTGTTCTCTTTTCATTTTATTTTAACCATCTTGCAATTAAATAATTTCAGTGAGACAAAAAAAAAAATGGAATAATGCTATAAAAATTTGTAAAATATGGCAGGAAAAAATATATTGCAGAATGTCTGTTTCCAGTATGGTATCCATGAAAATCTTTCTTTCTTATTTACTAACATGCACAAGATACAAGTGTTTTTGAGCAGCGTAAGGGGAGCAATTTGTTTTATTTAATTTTATTTTGATTCATATCTCTGGAATTTTTCAAAGGCTATGAAGATGGCTGGAGCACCTCTCCTACAAAGAAAATTTGAGAGAGGTGGGTTTCTCCAGCTGAGGAGGAGAAGGCTCCAGGAAGACCTAATCACAAGCTTCCAGTACTCAGAGGGAGATGGAGGCCTACTTTTTACATGGTCAAACAGCGATAGAAGAAAGGGGAGTGGTTTAAAATTAAAACAAGGGAGTTTCAGAGTAGAGTAAATCCCTGGAGGTGTTCAAGGCTAGATTGGGTGGGACTCTGGGCAACCTGACCTAATGAGTGGCAACCCTGTCCACAACAGAGCAGTTGAAACTAGATGACATTTAAGGTCCTTCCAACTCATGTCTATGATTTTATGATTTTCTTTACTTTATAATAATTACTATCAGATGTGTGTTAAGATGCTCCTTACCACAGATATGGTATGGGACAATGAATATATTTGCATAGTATGCTTACATAACCAGATGGAAAGGAACCTGTGATCAATTCTGTGGTAGTCTATATGATGTCTTTTTCATGGACATCAAAAGATGACAAGATTTACAGATTACCAACTACTTGGAATATGCTTATCTTTGTTCTTGGGCCTTTGTTTAAAAAAACATTTATCACAATTAACAGAATCAATAAATAGAATTCCCCAAGTCAGTGTAGCTCTCAGTGGCTGAAACAGGGGTGCTGCACTGAGAAGGAGACATTTTGACATCTTAATGGAGAAAATGAAAGGTAAAGAAATTGAGACTATGGCTCATCAGCATATATATTAATCATAAATAATATTCTGCCTTGACTACATTGCAAGTGGCTTTCCCTTTTTATTTATGTTTAGATTGCTCACATTCTGCTTAGGCTTAATAATACTGGTAATGTGTAGTAAAGTAGTCTAGTAATGTAGTGTAGTAATGCATAAGTAGTTAGAACAAAATCCATCAGATGTAGTCTATAGTCAACTGTATTTTTTTCTTCCAACATCCAAATAACCCTTTTTTGTCTTGTTATAAATATGAAAAAGTATATTTATATTGTTAGTTGTGTTTTACCAAAAACGTAGGTCTACTCCATGTTAGCGGAAAAAAAAAAAAAAAAGAGAGAGAGCTGAAATCTCTTGAGGACAAATATGAAAAAGTCAATCTGGTATGAAGAAGTTTACTGTATGTTTCAAAAATGGGGAAGAAAATCAGATTAATCTATCCACATTTCACTGAAATAACAGTACAAAATCTAGAAAAAAAATATTCAAAGTCAATTTTAGTTGAGATAAAGATGATTTTGAATACCACTGAGTATTCTTTTAAAGTCTGTGAGCTGGACCATGGCAGCAGTCCATGCCTGTAGAAATCATAGCAGTGGATAAAGAGTGGCATAAAATAGAAATTCTTAAGTGTTAAAGAATACCACCCTATCATTAGGAAACTGAATTTTATTTTAATTAGTATATGTATTTTTTAATTAGTGTATATTCAAGACCTTCCTGGACGTGTTCCTGTGTGACCCAATCTAGGTGTTCCTTCTCTGGTAAGGGGATTGGACTAGATGATCTTTCGAGATTCCTTCCAATGTCTGACATTCTGTGATTTTGTGATGTGGAAGTCATGCAAATGAAGAAGATTAGAACGTTTTATTTCTACATACAGAATTCTCCCATTTGAGAATTTGAAAGGCACTTCACCTAAATAAAGTCACACTATTGTACTGCTTGTCTGTATTTTCAAAATCATTAGGTTCTCAAAGACCAGACAATTCCTCTAGCATAAGAACAATTCAAAGTCTGAAATTCCTTATGCTCTGAAGAACCTTGTTCTCTTTAGTAAATAATCAGCTGATAGAATTATTCTGACAGAATTTGTTCTGGACTGCCTCTGAAATAGTACTTCAAGAGTAGTTAAACAAGTCCAATCCCAAGGTTAATGTGTGAGATAGAAAAGTCTTGGCTCTCTATGTCAAGAGCTCTATTCAAGAAAGACACAGACTCCACAAATTTTTAAAGCAATCTCTAATGTAATCTCTAAATTATTTATTAGGGTTCCAAATTTTTATATTGCTCCCTGTGAAGTCTGTTATTATCCATAGATAGATACGAAAGACTTTTTTAAAGGAGTGATTTTAAATAACCACAGTGAGTTTTGAAATGTGTTGTAGTAGGCGTGTCACGGGTCTCGGTCTGTAACGCGGAAAGGCCCTTCCCCATATGCTTGCTATTGGTTTGCCTAAATAACTGAACCTGTGTCGTGGACACAGGGGGTTGAGCTTCTT
>NC_034438.1:29787955-29928077 GCF_002078875.1 Numida meleagris
ACGCCATTTTGCTGCACATCATATTGATGTTGTGTGTGGTATTTGGCCAGGACCGGGTTTAGGTTCCTTTCGTGCAAGAACAATACTAAAAGGGTTGCCGGAGTTCGGTAACAAATGGTGCCGAAACCCGGGACCCATGCTGTGTTGGTTTGCATGGGTGCTAGGCTGGCACCATAGCCTGCAGCAGGGAAGCGCTTGCAGAAGGCCCGGGGTCTTGAGCCTTACCGGCACAAGAGAGAGGGTAAGTCTCCTGAGACATATCGGCGGGGAAGACGCCACAACTCCAGCCATGGAACAAGTTATTAAGTTATTGCTTTCATTTTGCAAAGTTTATTGCAGGAAGAATTCTCCTTCCGAGAAGGAAATTGCTGCGGTGCTTTCTCGTTTAGAACGAGAGGGCACAATAAAAACCCCACGTGATATACTTAATTATCAAAAGTGGGATGCCTTTACCATGGCTCTTGCCCAAAGAGCCATGTCGGTTAGGAAGTCTGCTGAGTTAAAGTCCTGGGGATTAATCCTCGGCGCTTTAAAAGCTGCCAGAGAGGAAAAGCAGTTTTCCGATACTGTGCGTGTGCTCCTCGGCCTTGGGCAGGATCCAGGAAATTCCTTTGGGGATTCCTTGGATCTGGGAGGCCCTGGCAGGCCGGGAGAAAGTGTCTCTTGCAGGAATCCAGAGGACAGCTTATCGGTTCAAGAAGCGCCGCCGCTGCCGTTCACTGATTCCCGTGATGCAGCTCGGGTCGAGCAGTCGCCGGCCCCGGCCCCGGCGCCGCCGCCGCCACTGCCGCCGCAGCCAGCCCCGGCCCTGGCGTTGCCGCCGGCGACGGCTTCGGCTCGGCCGCTGGCTTCAGTTCTGGCGCGGCTGCCGGCCACGGATTTGCTGCAGGCACCGGCTCCAGCTTTGCCACAGGTCCGGGCTCCGTTCCTGGCCCCAGATAGAGCAGACTCCCTCCACAGCGCCACGGCCAAGATGGCACCGGCCACGCCGCTCGCTTCTGCTTCGGGCGCCACCCACCAGATGCCAATCACCGCTGAGGAATGCGAAGGGGGCGTGTTGCAACACCCACTGTCATCTTCGCCAATTATCGCGCGAGAGACTCTCGAGACTCCTCCTCTGTATCCGCCTCCCTATCCACGTCAATCTTTGTATCCTTCATTGCATGATGTTTCAGGGGCGGAGATCGGAGAAGGTTGTATCCACCCCCCAAGGGGCGGTCTGTCCGTGCCCCTTGGTCCGCCTGAAGGAGGGGTTACATTGGAAAAGCCAATGATGCAAGGGGGCGGGATCGATGGGCGTGCACGGATCGAGGGGGGAGGAGAGAGTGGGTGTATTCAAGGTGGGTTCAGTGGGCGTGTTCGGATTGCTGATTGGGCCAAGATAGCAGAAACATTAGATGAGAAGGGCCTATCAGAAGTGGTTCATGTATTTCCGGTTGCAATGCAAGATGACGGGGAAGCGAGATGGGTTCTGCTGGATGCGAAAGGGGTGGCGCGGTTGGTGGATGCTGTGGAGAAAAAGGGGCTAAGATTGCCTCTTACTTTAAATGCCCTGGAATCTTTAACAGCACCGGGACCGTTGCTCCCACATGATATTGAAAATCTTATGTGCGTGATTCTTGAGCCAGTGCAATACACCCTCTGGAAGGAGGAGTGGAGCACTCAGCTCAAGACGGTGCTGGCAGCAGCGGAAAATGATCTGCTTCACCCTGCGTTTGGTAGTAATTTACACAGGCTCATGGGTACCGCTCCAGGAATGTGCGGGACTCCCCATGGTCAGCTTGCATTGCTGCGACCGGGTGAAGTGTTAGTAACTTCTGAAGCAGCTATTGCTGCGTTCAGGAGAGATTTTCCCCACCACAAGATTTTGCATTATATGGATGACCTTTTGCTTGCAGCTTCGACTGAGCAGGACCTACAAGCGCTTGAGACACGAGTGATTGCTACTGTTACCACCACAGGTTTTACGGTTTCAGAGCAGAAGATTCAGAGAGGTCCAGGAGTAGAATACTTAGGATACAAGTATGGGCCTGATTTGGTCCGACCTGTAGGCCTTAACATACAATTGAAGGTCAGTACTTTATGGGATGTTCAGAAGTTGGTAGGGGCTATCCAATGGGTTCGGGGTGCCTTAGGTATCCCTCCACGAATGATGAAGCCCTTTTATGATCAGTTGAAGGGATCGAACCCTAAGGAGCCCAGAGAATTTACTCCAGAAATGGCTGCAGCTTGGGAAGAAATTATGTGCACCTGTCTAGACAGTTCGCTCTCACGATTTGACCCGGCTCGGAATTTAGAGCTGGCTGTCTGTCGTTGTGAAGCAGAAGCTGCTGCAGTCTTGGGTCATTCCCTTAGTGCAAAGCCACAACCATTGTGGTGGCTGTTTTCCACTCAGCTCACTCGTGCGTATACTTCTTGGTTAGAGATTCTTGCGATGCTTCTCAGGAAGTCTCGCTTGCTTTCCCTGCGGGCTCTAGCGAAAGAGCCAGAAGTAATATATTTGCAGAAGGCCTTTCGTGATGCCTCGCCACTCCCTGAAACCCTTCTTGCAGGATTGCAAGGTTGGGGAGGGGAAATAGTATATTCAGATTCGCTCTCTATTTTTGAATTGGCTAGACCTCTCAAGGTTTCTCTTCGGTCTCGTGTTCTAACTTCTCCAATAGAGGGGCCTACGCTGTTTACAGATGCATCTTCAGCCACCTGCCAGGGGGCAGTGGTTTGGCAGGATATAAGCAATGCTTGGAAATCTGCTGTTTTTATGGATCAGACAGTTAGTGTGCAAATGCTTGAGGTGAGGGCGGTTGCATTAGCAATGCGTCTCTTTCATGATACTCCTTGTAACATTGTTACCGATTCAGCTTTTGCAGCTAGGCTGCTGGTCCGTATGGGACAAGAAGGACAGCCGAGTTCAGAAGCAGCAGGTTTCTTAGAGGAAGCCTTGGCTTGTTGTGAGGCTGCTATAGCAGTTCTGCATGTTCGAAGTTATTCGGATGTGCCAGGCTTTTTTACCACCGGGAATGCTATGGCAGACAAAGTAGCTAGCACGCTTGTTTTTACAGTGCGAGAAGCTCACGACCTTCATTCCACTCTTCATGTAGGAGCTCGCGCTTTGGCTAGAGCTTGCTCTATCCCTTTGTCAGTAGCTAGGGATGTGATTCACACATGCCCTCATTGTAATTCAGCACCTACAATAAGTGCGGGGGTTAATCCTCGTGGTCTCAAACCTTTACAGGTTTGGCAGACAGATTTTACTTGGGAACAGCGTTTTTCTCCCCGTGCTTGGCTTGCAGTTACGATAGATACTTCCTCCTCTGTTATCGTGGCCACACAGAAGGCCAATTCAAAAGCAGCGCAATGTCATTGGGCAGCTGCTATTGCAGTCATGGGTCTTCCTAGTCAAATTAAAACAGACAAGGGTTCTTGTTTCACATCTCGTTCAACACAAGATTGGCTAGCCTTGTGGGGAATTTCTCATACAACAGGCATCCCTGGTAACTCTCAAGGACAAGCCATAGTGGAATGTGCTAATAGCCTCCTTAAGGAAAAGATACGTGTCCTTGGGGAGGGGGAAGGATATATGGGGAATATACCTGTCAGCAGGTATGCGCTTTATGCGCTAAATCACTTTGAACGCGGTGACAACAGGAGAACGCCTGTGCAAAAGCATTGGCAGCCTAAGGTCTTAAGTGAAGGACCTTCGGTTAAATTGAAGCAGGATGATGGCGCATGGGAGCCAGGCTGGATGATCTTGGTTTGGGGCAGAGGATATGCAGCAGTTAAACACAGAGACTCTGGGAAAATTATTTGGGTACCATCACGAAAGGTAAAGCCGGATGTCAGTGAGACATCTGACAGCAAATATGTAGAAAACGAAGGGATTAATCAGGATTTGAGTGTTTTGTTTGCAGGAGTTGCCCCCGGAGAAGTCGAGGCCATAACTTGAGAAGCCTGGACCAAAACAGTGAAAGGAGAAGTGAGACACAGAAGTCGTTCCTGTAAACACGCTACGGGATGTTTGTAGCATCTCTACTCTTGGTGTTGTTTTGATTGGTCTGCAGGTCAGCCAATCAGATCAACGTCTTTTTCAGTTGTTATTGCCCTGCTGGGAGTTGGTGATGATTCCATTGAGGGCTGTCATCGTTATCTTGAAAAAAGCTATTCCATAAGCTTTATCATGGAAGGCTCTTTACATACAATTTATTTATTTGGGATTGTAGGTTTAGAGTGTGTTTTCGCTGCTTAACTCTGCTTTGTCTTAGTTTAGAGGTCCAAGACCTTGGTTTGTATGGAAGCTTAGAGAATTAGGTATAGCATCCTTAGTGTTATGCATGCGTTGCTTTGTAGGTTATAGCGTGATAACCGCTACACTACAGCTACAGAAATTATGTTTATAGCGTGTGAAGGCATGAAATTTAATTAGCCTAGAACGCAGCCGTAGGCTGTGTAAGTTTTAGGATAATAATAGGCATTCATATTATGTATGCGCGTGTGTTATAGAGTTTTAATAATAAATAGCCTAGGTAAGGGATAAGTTTAGGGATAAGATCCTTGCGGTCGTGTTTGCGGTCGCGTTGTTACGGGAGAAAATCTTACTGTTTATGGGGAGGGGGAGATGTTGTAGTAGGCGTGTCACGGGTCTTGGTCTGTAACGCGGAAAGGCCCTTCCCCATATGCTTGCTATTGGTTTGCCTAAATAACTGAACCTGTGTCGTGGACACAGGGGGTTGAGCTTCTTACTTTTCATAATAAGGGGCACAACAACTCCGTGTATGGCCTGTCGGAAGTGACAGGTCAGAAGCGGGAGATTCAATATGATTGGCCAGGAGCACCGCATGAGCTTCTGGAACAGTCTAGCAAGAAGATAAGAAATACTATGTATTTCTTTAGCTTTTACCAATAAACGCCATTTTGCTGCACATCATATTGATGTTGTGTGTGGTATTTGGCCAGGACCGGGTTTAGGTTCCTTTCGTGCAAGAACAATACTAAAAGGGTCGCCGGAGTTCGGTAACAGAAATGTGAGAATGAGATTCTAGAGATCACGTAATTATTCCCACTGAATGTAATATAATAAATATCTGTAGAAACTGAAAAGCTGTATTCTGAAAACACAGAGGATATACACCCACCACAGCCCCCTTTTTAATCAAAAAGAGTGATTATTTCATAGAATCATAGCATATCCTGAGTTGGAAGAGACCCATACAGACCATCAAGTCCAACTCCTGGCTCCACACAGGAAAGCCCAAAAATAAAATAATATGCCATAGAGCATTGTCCAGATGCTTCATGAACTCCAGCATGCTCAACACCATGACTACTTCCCTGGAGTGCCTGATCCATTTCCTGACCATCCTCTGATGAAGAACCTTTTTTCTGATATACGAGCAATGTTATGAAGAAATTATCTTTCTCCAGAAATCTGGTATTATTACTCTGGAAATAAAGACAAAACCAAACCCAAGAATAATTCAAACAACAAAAGAAAAACCACAGCACCCACCTTACAAGGTTATTGTTCATTTCATTTCTACAAAAGAAATGCAAAATTATTGGGAAAAAAATCAACCAAGTTGGGGGAAAATAAAACCAGCAAAAACCTCGAAAAGAATTTAAAGAAATAAAATTACAGAAAACTGTTGCAGTTGAAAAGTGATGGATACTATTAATAGCTGCTTAATACTATCAATATCTGTTTTCATGACAAAAAGTATGGTTGCACTTCAGTGTATTGTATGCAGCCAGCTCACGTAACTCTTATCTACAGAAAGAAATGCAACAAATGTGAACAAAAAGAGAAGCAGGGTTCACTTTTCTAAAAAGGGAACTTTAGTATTACACTTTAAAAAGCATTGAGTTTTGATAGACTACATACTTCATCCACCAGCAGCTTCTTGCATTCATAACTTGTTTTTTGTTTCAGCTGACACAACCTTTTTATCAGGATGTTCAAATATACAGTACTCTAATTACTTGACCAAGTTTTCTGTCTCATTATGAGAAATACAAGCCCACTAAGCAATCAGTGAACAGCAGTCATTACTTCGGACCTCCTGTATTTCTGTGGACGATGGTGGTGATTGATTTATCACTATTTGAATAAATACTTGGCCTGTAAGTCAATACAGATGTTTCACTCAGTGACAGCAGGGGACAAGTGACTGAATCTTATGATTGTAATGAACTAGTACTCTAGTTTTCCATGATTTCCTGAGAAAATGTTACAATTTTCTGTTGCTTCATATTTACTAACCTTAATAGGTAAGAAGTGCCTGTTATTTCTAGTTAATATTAGTGATAAAAAAGGCAACAAAACAGCAACAAAAGCCCTAAACCATTAGTTTAGAATTACTCTGTCATTCCTTAAGTACTATTAACATGAATTTACAACTAAATTAAAGAAAATGAAACCAGACAATTCTTCCTCCTTTCTTTCTTAGTCTATCCTTCCTAAAGAGTCTGCATCCATCCATGGTAGCATTCCAGCTGTTGATTAAAAAGTTCTTAGTAATTATATTAGCAATCACACTTCATCTGTCAACCTATTACACTGTTTCCTCATGAGATTGTAGTCACTCTCCCCAGTCCCTCTCATTCCTAATTGGATGCTCCCTTCTTGAGATCGGCCAGCATGTTTGTAAAGATGTTTTTCTTTCCTTCTTGATGTGGTGGATCTTTCCTAATCTAAGCAATTGTCAGTCCTGTCCAATCACCCACCTACCACCAATATTTCCCAATTAGACCATGTCCCTCAGTACAACAGCAGTGGGATGAGGTTCAACAAGACCAAGTACCGGGTCCTGCACTTTAGCCACTACAACCCTAGGCAACGCTACAGACCTGGGGCAGAGTGGCTGGAAGACTGTGTAGAGAAAACAGACCTGGGGGTGTTGGTCGATGCTCGGCTGAGCATGAGCCACCAGTGTGCCCCGGTGGCCAAGAAGGCCAATGGCATCCTGGCTTGTATCAGAAACAGCGTTGCCAGTAGGAGTAGGGAAGTCATTGTCCCTCTGTACTCAGAACCGGTGAGGCCGCACCTTGAGTACTGTGTCCAGTTTTGGGCCCCTCACTGGAAGAAAGACATTGAGGCCCTGGAGCGTGTTCAGAGGAGGGCGATGAAGCTGATGAGGGGTCTGGAGCACAGGCCTTATGAGGAGCAGCTGAGTGAGCTAGAATTGTTCAGTCTGAAGAAGAGGAGGCTCAGGGGAGACCTTATCGCTCTCTATAACTACCTGAAGGGAGGTTGTAGTGAGCTGGGAGTCAGCCTCTTCTCTCATGTAACTAGTAACAGGACAAGGGGGAATGGCCTCAAGTTGTGCCAGGGGAGATTTAGGCTGGACATTAGGAAATACAACTTTTCTGAAAGAGTGGTCAGGCGCTGGAATGGGCTGCCCAGGGAGGTGGTTGAGTCACCGTCCCTGGAGGTGTTCAAGAAACAATTAGATATAGTGTTGAGAGGCATGGTTTAGTGAGGTTATTGGTGGTGGGTGGATGGTTGGACTGGATGATCTTGTAGGTCTTTTCCAACCTAGCTGATGTTTATTGAACATCTCCAGGAATGCTGACTCAAACACGTCCCTGGCCAGACCATTCTTTTGGAGAATAAATTTTTCCTAATATCCAATCTGAACCTCCCCTGGCACAACTTGAGGTCATTCCTTCTACTGCTATCACTAGTTAGGTGGGAGAAGAGGCCAACTCCCACCTTGCCACATTCTCCTTTCAAATAGTAATAGAAAACTATAAGTTCTCCCCTTGAGCTTCCTCTTCTCCAAACTAAACAGTCCCAGTTCCCTCAGGCACCCTTCATAAGATTTGTGCTTCAGACTCCTCATTGGTTTAGTTGCCCTTCTCTGGACATGCTCCAGGGCCTTGTTGTGTTTCTTGTAGTGAGGGTACAAGACAGTACCCACCGCATGGCCTCACCTGTGTTGAGTACAGGGAGCTGATCCTGCTGGCCACCTTATTTCTGATACAAATATGCCATTGGTTTTCTTGGCTACCTGGGCATACTGGTGGCTTGTGTTCAGCTGAGAGTCAGCACACAACCGACGTTCATTTCTTCCACACAGTCTTGCAATCACACTGCTCCAAGGCTGCAGTGTTGCCTGGGGTTGTTGTGGCCAACGTGCAGTACTCCGCACTTGATCTTACTGAACTTTATCTCACTGGCCTCAGCCAAGCGATGCAGCCTATCCAGATAGCTCTGTAGGGCCTTTCTAACCTCCAGGCAGATTAACACTTCCTACTAGCTGGTGTCATCTGCAGACTTACTGAGGGTGCACTCAATCTCTTCATCCAGCTCATCAGTATGGATATTAAACAGGACAGGCTCCAATACTGACTCCCAGGGAATGCCATTTGTGACTGATCACCAGCTGGTTTTAACTGCGTTCTCCACTACTCTCTAAGCCTGGCCCTCCAGTCAGTTCCTTACGCAATAAAGAGTGTACCTGTCCAAACCATGGGCTGCCACCTTCTCTAGGAGAATACTGTGGAAGACAAGTTGACCCACACATGCCATGTGATCTCACTCAAAAGATGTCCTAAATCCAAGCCCTCAGCAAGAATCAAACCTCCACTAATAACAGGTTGTGTTAACATCCATCATTCTAGCAGGGAGCCTCCATCCACAATCTCTTACACCCATCCTATTCAGCTCTGAATCTAAGGCACAACCATCTAGAAAATGTCATTTCACTGAAATACCTTCCTTTACCTGTATGGAGGCCTTAGACCTTTTATGATGATCAGAGCAGGAGCAGTCCTCCTGGTGCCAAAATTCAGAAACTCTCAGACTTCACCTACCTGGTCTTCTTCATATCACAGTTTAAGAAGCATAGGTTCTGCCTACTTCTTAGTGCATCTGGAGGTTCAGGTTTTTGTGATGCAGTGTCTTGGGAGATATCAGATCCATCATATTTTTGGTATCCCTTAGGTTATGTTGTCTACAGACCTTCCTATGAACATAGGCTTAAGGATCTGGGCTTGCTCAGCCTAGAAAAGAGGAGGCTGTGGGGAGATCTCATTGTGGCCTTCCAATATTTAAGGAGAGTTTATAAAACAGGAGATAGTGATAGGACAAGGGGGAATGGTCTTAAACTAAAGGAGGGAAGATTTAAATCAGATGTCAGGGAGAAGTTTTTCACTGAGAAAGTGCTGAGGTGCTAGAACAGGTTGCCCAGAGAGGTTGTAGATGCCCTATCCCTGGGGATATTTAAGGCCAGTTTGGACATGGTCCTGAGCACCTGATCTAGTACTTGATCTAGTGGTTGGCAACTCTGCCTGTGGCAGGGGAATTGGAACTCGATGATCATTGAGGTCCCTTCCAACCCCAGCCATTCAAAGATTCTGTGATTCTATGATTCCATGATTCTATGACTTTTTCCCAAGATCATGTTGCAGACTAGCACATAACTCCTGCAGACAGCAAAACTGTGACTTCTGTTCCCTCTGACAGATCCTACAGCTCACTTCAGTCATTATTCTGCACAGTTGCATCCTTCCATGAGATCTCATACTAGGTAGAGACTTCTGACTTTCCTGGTGATCTCCTGGGAACCCAGTACAATGACATATTCCCAAACACTGCTGAGCACACAAACCCGGTTCACAACAGAGCTTCTGCCTCTCCTTCTGAACAAAATGTTGCCTCCCATGCCTGATTCTGTTAGCAGAAATATTCAAGTATCAGTTATAATGGAATCCTCTGCTATACAGTTGCAGGATCTTGATTAAAGACTGAATATTACTCTAAATTTAACCTTAACAATGTCTGTTACAATTAGAAAACTACCTGGATTGAGTCACAGATCATTGGTGCTTGGAACCACTAGAAGACCTTAATTTGTTTTTAATTCATAGAATGATTTTCTTATAGAATACTTTTTCTCTCTCCATTCATGTGTTGTCTTATAAAATGTATTTTATTTGGCCTTTTGTTAACCATGGAAATATGTAGTGATAGGGAACATAAACTGAAATTGATGATAAATTAATGTAATTTATAATGTTTCAATTCCAGTACAACATAGGCATTAAAAGTATTAATAAAAATCCTGTTTGGATCTTTAGACTTGTGAAGAAACTGAAAACAAAGACGTAATGTGATAGTAGATGTGATTTTGAGGAAAACTGAACAACAGAAGTGAAGACTAAAAGTAGTACTTGCAATGATTCACATAGTCAGGACAACAAAAGTCTTAAAATAAATAGAGATTCAATTCCTTTCCATAGGGATCTGCTGCTGAAACGATACTTTAGCCAGTTAACAGATCAGTAAGGTTTTCTGAAAGCAGATGTATAAAGCTGAACAGAACTGAGTTGGATGGTGAAACTGTTATAAATCCACAGAGGGAAGAATATTCAAATGGTAAATTAATTCTGAAAAATACGTTTCCAGAATGTCAAAAGCTTTGAAGTAAGGAGCTAAAGTGTTTGGTAAATTGAAAAAAAAAAAAAAAAAAAAAAGATCATAAACTTATTAACACTAAACAACAAGTTCTTAGATACATCTACGCTCTCAAGGCCATTCATTCACTGCTTGTCTAGTCCTCTGTGCCCAACAGTAATCAAACATCATCAACAAGCTTTTCCTGTTGTCTACAAATCCTGTTTGTTCTAAAAGAATCTGCCAATTTATTGAAGAAATTTGGCCACAAATAAAATAAAAAATAAAATATTGCAGCCCACATTAACCTAGAATTACAAGGGCTTTGTCAAGAAACTTATTCTAGAAAAGAAATTCTTTCATTGTAATCACAGGAAACTGGAATACATAATTTAGGTTTAAACTCATGAAGGTAAGACTTTGCTTGTGTTTACCTAAAATTTTGAATAATTGAAAATAGTTTCATAATTTGACTGGTAATGTTTTGCAAATATATCTTTAGAAAACATAGTCTTCCAGATACCTGGGTAATTACTTAATTCTTTGAAAAATACTGATTTGCATTGAATGGAAGTGCATAGATATAAACAGCTCAACACGGAAATAACAAGAATGAAATATAGAGGATTTTCCCTTTATTAAGAGAGAAAAGGGAGCTCACATTCTGAAGAAAGGGGAAGACAATAAAAATGTTACTTCTGAGTGTTTTTATGAAAAATGCTATGAAAATGTACAGAACAATTAGCAATAAATCAAAATGCGAACAGATTGTGCTAGAAGAATAGATGATGCAACAGACTTTTCATTTCTAGGGTCTCAGATTTAGAGTCTTAAATCATAAGAATAGATGAGTTATTTAGTCAGATTCTAGCATTCATCTGGCTTGCCCCATAGTTCATCTGGAGCTATTTAAACCTCATTACTGAGATGAGGTATGAGAGTCTGACACTAATAAATATGTTCAATTATTTATCTGACACATGAAACTGGCTAAAAATTTTGAAATCCTACTCCTGAGTTTGGAATTGGCCAGTTTTCAATTCTTTGTCAAAAGAACAAGAAATTCTACAGATATATTGTTCAAAAAAGAAAGGCCAAGGAAAGTGTTCTCCCTCTGATAATTGAAAAGGGAGAAATGGCAACAACAAACATGGAGGAGGCTGAGGTACTTAAATTCTTTGCCTCAGTCTTCACTGACTGTAAGGCTTGCCATGTCTTTCACATCCCTGAAACTCTAGGCAATTTTTAGGGAAACAAAATCTCCGTCACTGTAAGAGAAGATCACATTCAAGACTATCTGATAAAACTGAATGTGCATAAGTCTACGAGGCTTAATGATGTGCATCCCATAGTCCTGAAGGATCTTACTAATGTGGCTGACAAACTGCTCTTTGGCATATTCAAGAAGTATGGTTATCAGGTGAACAGTCCATAATGAATGTAAAAAGGGAATAATCACTCCCATTTTCAGAAAGTGGAAAAAAAAGACCCAGAAAACTAGAGACTGGTGAACTTCATCTCTGTTCCAGGGAAGATAATGAAGAGACCCTCCTGGAAGATGTATTAAGTCATGTGCAAGGCATGCAGGTAATTTGAGACAGTGATCATGGCTTCACCAAAGGCAGATTGTGCCTAACCAATATGTAACATCAGCAGTAGACAAAGTGAAGGCAACTGATGTCATTTATCTGGACTTCTGCAAGGCATTTGATATAGTGTCACACCACATTCTTATCTCAAAATTGGTGAGAGTTGAATCTGAAGGCTAAGCAGTTCACAGGATAAGGAATTGGTTGGATGTTTGCAGGTGGGAAAGGAGGGGAAAGGAGGGGAAAGGAGGGGAAAGGAGGGGAAAGGAGGGGAAAGGAGGGGAAAGAAAAGGAGGAGTGATCAGAAAACTTATTACAATATATGTAAAAAAGGGGGTGGATTAATCAGGCATTTTACTTTTATCCTCAGTAAAGTAAAAAATACACTTAAGAATACTCTGATAGCTTTTTAATCAGACAAAGCAACACCCTTCGTTCATTTCCTTTGGTTCTTTTCCTCTGTCTTCATTTCCCTCGTTCATTTTCTGTTTTATTCTGCTGTTATCCCAGCTACTTCTGTATGGGAACTGCTGAGTCATGGCCTGAACCACTGATTGAGCACCTGGAGGAAAGACCCAGGCAGCCCTGGGAGCACAGGTGAAGGCAATTCACCTGTGCAACCAGAAGGGGTGGAGCCTGGCTCCACCCCTCTTAGGCCTCATTTAAGGACTGACTGCCCCTGAGGAAGGATCTCTTCCTGGAGATCCCTCCTTGGTGGGAGCCTTTTCCTGCGAGCCCCAAATGTTCTGATCCGGGTGAGTGCTGTATTTTCCTTCCACCTTTTGTAACGCTGTTTCCATTGTGTTAGTCCTGCTTATTGCTACATTTGGCGAGCCAGGCAGGCTGTACTATTGAAATGGCTTTCCTTTTGAATGTCTTTAAGTGGGCCAAGGGGGAGAACATCGTCCCTCTAGATAAAACCTTGCCGGGGCACATCCCAGGATTTCTGGGTTCACCCTTTTATGAACTGGCAGCCGTAATTGAAAACTGGGGTCCCTTACGGGATAGTGGGAGTATTTCCCAATCACCGTCTGGCATGACAAAATATTTTTATGTATTAGGTAAAGATATCCTGATTTCAAAGGAATGCTGACTGGCTGCATCCACTGTGGCATGGCCCCTCTTAATGGCTCTAAATCATGGAGAACTTTCAAATAATACTTTAGAAAATGAGAGCCAGCTACTGCGTGATTGCATTGAGAAACTCGAGCAAGAGCTTGGCCTACTGACAAGGAAAAAATCAAGTCTAACTTTCCCCTTAAAGAAAATAAGGAATGTTGCATTGGAAAATACTCAGGGCCCTGAACCAGTAGACTTGGGTAATCCAACAGGGAAAATCTCTAGATCGGATCTCGAAGCCCCACTTGAGGTGGATCCCTTCGAGATCCGACCTGTCGTGACTCAAAAAACAAAAAAGATACAGGACAGACCAGCAGGGGTGCCCCCTGACCAATGGCCCCCTGCCCCAACCCATCTCCATGTAACAGCTTGCCCCTATACGGCGTCTGAATTGATGGATTTGGTGCAACGATTTCAGCAGAAACCAAGGGAAAGTGTACCAGCTTGGTTACTCTAATTATGGGACATGGGGGCAGAGAGTGTTGTGGTCAGTGGACCAGAGGTTTCCAAGCTTGCATCCATTACCTCGCACCCTGCCCTTAGACAAAGGCTGTATGCCACCGTGCAACATAATGAGGAGAATCATACCTTAATGGATTGGTTGATGGCGGCATGCCGTATCACTTGGCCTAATAAGACCGATATTCCGGTGCATGCAGGTTTATGGTCCTCCATGGAGGACCTCCAAACGTATATTCCTGAGCTAGGAATGAAAGAGGCCATTTATGAGGATGCCTTTGAAAGTCCTGACTTAGTAAAATTCTTGGCTGGAATGAGGGACCTAATTTTACAGCAGGCACCCTCCCACCATTACAGCACACTGTTATCTATATTGAACCCCTTGGTGGCCTCAGAGGCCATTGTTCAGCAGGCTGCTCAGTTGGTGGCTAATCTGGGGGAGACGGAGCGCTTAAGGGCAAGGCATAATATTAGGATAGCGGAAGGGGCTGAGGTATATCCAGTAATTAAAACTGGAAAAGCTGCCCCACAGACACCCCAATCGGGCCCCATACGGGTATCCCGTAAACAGATGTTTAATGACCTCATAAGGGCCGGAGTGGCTTTTGCTAAAATCGATCGCCAACCTAATCATGTTTTGCTTCAATTACGGAAACAACTGAGGGACGATCAAAAATTTCAAAGTACCTCCAAAAGAACAGGGGTACGAATTATTGAACAAATACCAGAAAATACTTGGAACCTAGAGGACTTTATAGTCCCTAATAAAAGGAAAAAGCTGCCCCAGGTGACTCGGGCTACGATGCCAGAGCCACCTGAGGAAAAAGACTTGGCTCTCGCCCAATTCATGGCTTGATAGGGGATATTAGTCCCCATGTAACTAGGGCCTCCAGATGGGACCGGAGGCTCTATGTTGAGCTGACCATTTTTTGGTCCCGAAAGAACATACAAAGGGTTATGGCATTGGTTGACACAGGTGCGGAAACGTCAATTATTTATGGGGATCTGACTAAGTTTAATGGGGATAGAGTGATGATCAGTGGCTTCGGGGGACAGACCATTCCAGTTACCCAGACGTGGTTGAAACTGGGGGTTGGGCATCTCCCGCCCCGGGAGTATAAGGTGTCTATTGCCCCAGTCCCAGAGTACATCTTGGGCATAGACGTTTTATGGGGTCTGGCTCTCCAGGCAACTGTTGGAGAGTTCAGACTCCGACAGAGGTGTATTAGTATCCAGGTGGTGCAGGCAATATTGAGAGGCTATGCAAAGAATGAGCCTATTCACCTGCCGGAACCGCGCCGGATCACTAATGTGCAGCAGTACAGACTCCCGGGGGGGGCAAGATGAAATATCAAGGACTGTGCAGGAATTAGAAAAAGCTGGGATCATAAGACCTGCACATAGCCCGTATAATTCCCCCATATGGCCAGTGCGGAAGTCAGATGGCACATGGAGAATGACGGTAGACTACAGAGAATTAAATAAGGTCACACCGCCTGTTCACGCAGCTGTACCCAATATTGCCTCCCTAGTGGACACATTGAGTAGGGAAATAAAAACCTACCGTTGTGTCCTAGACTTGGCAAATGCATTCTTCAGTATTCCAAGACCAGTTCGCATTTACGTGGGGAGGCAGGCAGTGGACCTTTCAGGTCCTGCCACAGGGGTACGTGCATTCACCAACATACTGCCATAACCTAGTGGTGCGTGACCTGGCAAATTAGGAAAAACCTAACACTGTTAGCTTGTATCATTATACCGATGATCTCATGTTGACATCTGACTCACTGGAGGCAGTAGGGCAGGCAGCAGGTTCATTAACTACCTATCTGCAGGAAAAAGGATGGGCTATAAACCCCCAGAAGGTGCAGGGTCCAGGCCTATCTGTGAAATTCCTGGGGGTAGTTTGGTCAGGCAAGACCAAAGTACTACCCAGTGCTGTCATAGATAAGCTTCAGGCATTCCCACTCCCTACAACACCAAAGCAGCTGCAGGAGTTCTTGGGTATATTGGGATATTGGCATTCCTTTATACCTCATTTAGCGCAGCTGCTGAGGCTGTTATATAGACTCACAAAGAAGGGGCAACTATGGGACTGGGGGAGAACAGAACACGAGGCCTTCCAACAGGCAAAACTGGCTGTTAAACAAGCCCAGGCACTGGGTATATTTGATCCCACCCTCCCAGCTGAATTGGACGTTCATGTCACTCAGGACGGCTTTGGCTGGGGCCTGTGGCAACGCCAGAGTTCTGTTCGGACCCCGATTGGGTTCTGGTCCCAGGTCTGGCACGGAGCGGAGGAAAGACACAGCATGATCAAGAAACAGTTATTGGCTGCCTACTCTGCATTACAGGCAGTAGAGCCAATAATTCAAACATCTGAGGTCACAGTTAAGACCACCTTGCCGATTCAGGGGTGGGTGAAAGATCTGACCCACCTTCCTAAGACAGGGGTGGCCCAAGCACAGACAGTGGCACGATGGGTCGCCTATCTCAGCCAGAGGAGCAGTTTGTCTTCATCACCGTTGAAAAAAGAACTTCAAAAGATCTTAGGCCCAGTGACGTATCACTGCGATGCACCGAAAGAAGCAACGGTCGCTCCACCGGAGAAGAGTCCTGTTCAGGAGGGGAAATATCCCATTCCTGAAGACGCCTGTTATACGGATGGGTCCAGCAAAGGCAACCCAAGCAAGTGGAGAGCAGTGGCATACCATCCCTCCACTGACACAATCTGGTTTGAAGAGGGGGATAGTCAAAGTAGCCAGTGGGCAGAGCTGTGAGCCGTGTGGATGGTTATCACCAAGGAACCTGGTGACAGTGCACTGAACATCTGCACAGATAGTTGGGCTGTGTGTCGTGGGCTCACTCTTTGGATTGCACAGTGGGCCACCCAAGACTGGACCATCCACGCCCGACCGATCTGGGGCAAGGAGATGTGGTTAGACATATGGACTGGGATCAAACATAGAACTGTACACGTCTACCACGTTTCTGGACATCACCCCCTGCAGTCACCAGGAAATGACAGTTTGATAAGTATAAATCAAACAGGCTTTCTTCTTTTACAAATGTGAATAATCAGATATACTAAGATTCAAGAATGAAATAAATTCACCTAGGACATGGAAATTAGTATGAATTAAAGTAAAGTATTTATAGTATGTTAGAACACCATTTTCAATTTCGTAAACTGGTGTATCTAAATAGAAATTCAAAGAAAGGACCACATATTAACTGTTTGTACAGTGATCAGGGTAATTGTTCACATCCCTCAGTTTGAAAATGATGAAAAACACTTGATCATAGTTTCACAGAATTTCCTGGCTTGGAAGTGACCTATTTCCAACACCCCTGTCATGGACTGGACAGGGACTCGCCTCACTAGACCAGGTTGCTCAAAGCCCCATCCAAACTTCCCCTTAACATTTTCTGGGATGGGACATCAGCTTCTCTGGACAACATATTCCAGTGCCTCATGTCCCTCACAGCAAAAAAATTATTCCAAATATCTAGTTTAAGTCTACTCTTTTAGTTTATGACCATTAGCCCTTGTCCTATCACTTCACTCCTTGACAAACAGTTTCTCTCCAGCTTTCTTGTAGGCTTCCTAGTACTGGAATCTGCTATTAAGATGTCCCTATTCTCCAGGCTGAACAAACTCTCACAGGTTGTCTCCATAGGAGAGGTGCTCCAGCCCATTGACCATCCTCAAGGCCCTACTCTGAACTTACTCCAACATGCTGCAGAGGGCCAGTGAACACAGTTCTCTAGGTTGAGATCTCAAGAGAATGGAGTAGAGGGAGGGAGTTACCTCTTTGTTCACGCTTCTTCTGATGCAGCCCAGGTGGGATTTCTGGGCTGCAAGTACACACTGCATGCTCATGTTGAGTTTCTCACCATCCATTACCCCCACATCTTTCTCCTCAAGGCTACTCTCTATCCATTCTCTGCCCAGCCTGCACTTGTGCTTGGTATTATCCTGACCCAGGTCCAGGAACTTGCATTTGGCCTTGTGGAATTTCATGATGTTTGTACTTGCTCACCACTTAAGCCTGTCCAGATTCCTCTAGTTGGCATTCCTTCCCCCTAACATGTCAGCTACAACGTGTATCTTGGTGTCTTTGGTAAACTTGTTGAGGATGCGTCTGATTCCTTGGACTTGCTCCTCATGTACAGCAAAGCTATAGAAATTTACGAATTTAGTTCTTTGATCATGACTTTGTTCTTCTGGTGCTAAGAAACTCCTAACCTTTAAGAATTCAACCTGAGCCAAACCAGAAAATCCTTACTTTCTACTGATGAAGGTAAGAAAATACATACCATGGGATATGATTAGGCTTTTATAAATCACCTTATTAAGGGGAACATTCACAGTTGGTGAGAATAAGATTCTCATACTTCAGGCTCTGGTGCAAAATACACAGTCTATAGTAAACTTTCTCAGTTGCGCACTCACAGTAGCAGCATGTGAATTTTTATTATTATTCCTGAAAGAATGAATCCCATAGGAAATGTGGTTTTCAGTATATCTAAAGATTAGAACAGAGAGAAAAACTGCTATTGGGCAAGATATTTATGTTATTGAAAGATGGAGGAGGAAAAAAATGCCGATAATGTTGGAAGCTTTATATCATTCTGAAATAAACATGTTTAAGTTGGTATGATTGTGTGTAAATTGATTAACACAAGGATGTAACTGCCAGAAGTCCTTAGTTATACAGTCTCAGTATGAAAACAGATAAATTGCACTTCAGGACTAAGAAATAATTCCAATTTAAGATTGGAAATTATACTCTTGCTACAGGAAATGCAGAGGAAGATCTTCTACCTGGTGGACTAAATTGAAAGTGACAAGACTTAAACTCTTGGTAGAAAAAGATCAGGCAAAACTAATAACCAACAGTCAGTCTTGTAACAACAGTTTCAAAATAAGGAACTTAGATACTACAGTGAGAATAAAGTAAAAGACTGAAGAAATTTGTAATCTATTAAAAAAAAAATCTAGAGGAGTGTGGAAGACAAGAACTTTCTTTCTTTTGCCTCAAAGCTTGCTTCATGAGGCCTTTTTGGTGACAAGACTCTAACTGACAACTGCAAGTTATTTAGGGGGGTGAGTAGTGGGTGTCACTGTGCCAGGGTACTTCTTATGATTGTAAAGATAAGCAGAAGTGGGACAAGCAGGCTTTTTCGGGGGCACGGCTTGAAGGAGCTGACCACTGCAAAAGGTGATAATGCTTGTGCATGGCAGCGAAGGCACCACTCCCTGCTGGCTTATCTGTTGGGCCAGATGTGTCACACTAACAGAGAGAAAAGAAGAAGAAGAAAAAAAAACAAACTGTGGCATGAGGGATAAAAGGTCCCCACTAAACTAAGAACTTTGGAGAAGAACTCTCAGAGAAATGAAAGCTCTGGGGGAGAAGAACTCCCAAAGGAAAGAAACCTTTGATGGAGGAATTCCCTAAGAGAAAGAAACCTCTTAGGAAAGAACCCTCCCGGGGCCTGCTTGCTGCAAAGCTTCCTGGCTTTCTCCCATCCCCTGCGGTGATTGGACGAATTCTTGAGATCAATGGAGGCACCATGAACAATGCTGAACCCACAGTGGTGACTATTTCTCTTTTGCTTTCTACAAGGACTCCTTGCTTTTATTTCCTATCCCTTTTCTATTGCCCGCCTTTCCTTCCCCATCTCCCTAAGCATCTAGGATTTATAATAAACTGGTTGGGATAACATTTGACCTGTTGCGTCTTAATTTTGCCGTCGAGTATAAGTGTATTAAAAGAACCTCCTCTCCATCCTATAAATTGGAGCGAGACAAGGAGAAGAAAAATATTCAGTGTTTTACAAAACAGATTACAGATGACAGTAAAAAGGAGTAAGGATGAGATTAAACCTTAGTATGTCCAGGAATGCAACAAAATTTGTATTCATTTTGGAGAACTCTTAGCTATATAGCCGCCATGTACCTCATACCAGTTTGCTATTACTTCTTCCTGTTCAATACTTGTACAATTAACTCTACAAGAAAGTATTTTTTTCAGTTATCTGTTCCAGATACTTCTTAAGAAGGCATAAAACTGAAAACTAAATCACAAGGAATTTTAAATTAATACCTTTTCAGACAGTTTTTTCAGTTTTTTTTCAGACAGTGCTAACAGGTACTTGGTGAATCAACTGTTCTTAGATGTTGAAAGATAAGAAAACTACTGCAATTATAGCAGGTTAATAAAAAACAAATGGAGTAACAGATATGATGTGTAAACACATTTTTATCAAATCCCATTATTAGTGTGCATTCATTTAAAGAAAAAGTAATATATAGTCACAGATATTTGATGGTTTACTTGTTCTATTTTTAGTACTGGAACATATTTACCAGATAATCTTTGTTTTTAAAGCTAAAAGAAAAGTTCTGATGTCAACACTTTCCTCCAGTTGGTCTAGTTTTATTGTGCTGTGTGTAGAATTGTATGGGGACTGAAGGCATACATCCCAGGGTCCTGAAGGGGCTGGCTGATGTGGTTCCCAAGCTGCTTTCCATCATATTTGAAAAGGTGTAGCTGTCAGGTGAAGTCCCTGCTGACTGGAAAAAGGGAAATATCACTCCCATTTTTTTGAGAAACTGAGAAAGGAAGACCCAGGGAACTGCAGGTCAGTGATCCTCAATTCTGTGCCTGGGAAGATCCTCCTGGAAGACAAATTAAGGCACATGAGGGGTGAGTAGGTGATCAGAGGCAACCTGCACAGCTTCAGCAAGGAAAGATAGTGCCTATGTAGTGGCCTTCTGGGATGGTGCAATGACATCAGTGAGCAAAGGAAGGGCAACCGATGTTGTCTACAGAGGCTTCTGCAAGGCTTTAACATGGTCCACCACCACATCCTTACATCTAAATTGGAGATTTGAAGGGTGGAATATTTGGTGGATAAGAAATTGGTTAGAAGATCTCAAAGAGAGGATTGTGGTCAAAGGCTCTATATTCAGGTGGAGATCAGTGATAAGTGGTATCCCTAGGTGTCTGTCTTGGGACAGGTACACTTTAACATCTTTATCAGTGACATAGATTATGAAATTGTACTCTCAGCAGCTTTACAGACTACACCAAGATGAGTGTAGGAAGGGGGTATAAGAGAAGGATGGGATGCCATCCAGAGGGAGCTGGAGAGGCATGAAAACTGGGGTCATGAGAATAAAATGAGGTTGAACAACGCCAAGTGGAAAGCATTGCACAGTCCAGACTGGAGAAGAATTCCTTGAGAGTAGCCCTTTCAAGAAGTGCTTAGGGGGTCTCTATACATGAAAGTCTTAACGTGAGCCAGCAGTGTACAGTTGCAGCTCAGAAGGCCAACTGTATCCTGGGCTCCATCAAAAGAGAGGTAGCCAGCTGGAAGAGGGAGGTGAATGTCCCTCTCTGCTCTGCTGTCATAACATCCCATCTGGAGTCCTGCTTTCAGGTCTGGGGCTCCCAGCTCAGGAAAGCTGTGGAAATTTTGGAACAGGTCCAGAGGAAGGCCATGAAAATGATCAGAGCTGGAGCACCTCTTCTACGAAGACAGGCTGAGAGAGATGGGCTGGTTCAGCCTGGAGAAGGCTCTGGGGGAGCCACCTTGCAGCCTTCCAGTACTTGAAAGGAGCTCATAAACAGGAAGGAAATCAACTTTCTACATAAATAAATAGTGGCTGGACAAGAAGAAACAGTTTTCAATAAAAGAGGTGAGACTTATCATAGATGTCATGCATCTCCACATCCCCGGAGATGTTCAGGACCAAGCTGGGTGAGATCCTGGGCAACCTGATCTGTTGTTTGATTTAGTGGTTAGCAACACTGCCTATGGAAATGGGTTGGAACTAAATAATCTTTAATGCCCCTTTAAGCGTATGTCTGCAATTCTATGATTCTATGATTCTATATGATTAAAAATTGCCAAGTGTCAGAAGAGGATTAATCGACATAGTTTAATGAGCTCATTCTAGGACGGGTACCCAGCCTCTAAATTAGCTCTGCTTGTACTGCTGAGTGAATCAGCAAAGTCTATTAAACTCTATGTTAAAATCCCCAATTCCTGGATTAAGATCTATAGTAATTGGCCAGTTTGAAAAAAAAAATTTAAATAGATATCATAGCACCTTCAAGAAGTGTTAGAATTCATGGGATACCACCTGAGATTCAAATCATGCTTTATTTTATATAATTTTATTATTATTACTATTTAATCATATGTGGAGTTTTCCAGCATAATTGCAGTGATAGAAAAATAAGGATTGTGAAATTATCACTATTAAAAGATTAAAGAAGTCTGTTTCTGCAATCTGAAAAAGTTATAGGAAAAAAAAGATAACAGGACACTACAGAGAAAAGTGGGAAACAAAATGAAACAACAGAAAAAAACAGCAACAAAAAAAACCGAACCAGGAAGAAATTAGACAGGAGATTCTATGTAACTGCAGTACACAAACATACTGAAATTTTTTCTTCTATGAAGTATTTTCACCTTTTTATTTTCATTTCTTTTTTCTTTTATTATTATTATTATTATTTAATACTGGAATGGGTCACTGTTATACTGGAATTCTCTGAATAAAATAGTACGTGATAAATATATGGTTGACAAACAGAGAAGAGAGAGAAAGGGAGTGTTTCAGGAGTAAAAGGTTGATATGTAGATCTGAAATCAAATTAAAGAATGTCTTTAGTTCTCCCTCCTCCTAAACTTGGGATAGGAAAATGTTGTATGAAAAACTGTGATAGAAGTAATGTTCAGTAATTCATCTTTGATATCTCCTACAAGATCATGGAAGAAGTGGTTTTCTCTTTTATTAGGCTTTGAGAAGCTCAAAGCAATTTATTTATTTGTGAAATACTTATTTAAAAAAAAGCAAAAATGTTTCTTTATAAAAGTGAAACAGAAATTTCCGTTAAAAATGCACTATGGTAATAAGGGTTAAATGTTCTCTAAATGTTGTGCCTCTTCTCCTATAGAATCATTTGGAACTAGAAGTTCAAGAAGTTTCAGGCTAAGAAGAATAATTTATGGACTGCTTCACCTGGAAATGTCCACTGCATAGACTGAGAGTGAGATCACACTACAGACTTGAGATCCTGATCCAAAATCTGAGAAAATTTCCATCAGAACATATAGTTCTAAGGCCACACCAAGAATGGGAGAATTAGAAAATGTTTATTTGTATGTTCCTTCCAATAAAATGCTGGGTTATTTTATAACAAAAACAGGATGAGAAATGAATGAATTAATTTTCATTGTCGAAGCTTTTGGTTAGAGGATCAAAACTAACAGTGTACAATACTCATAAGTGTGAAATAGAGAAGATAAATGAGATAATTAGAACAGATTTGCACATATGAGAGCTGCTCTGAAAGTAATGCCGCATGTTGGCACACAATGTCAGAAGCAGATGTTGGTATGGCAGTAAAGAATGAACCTTTCTGCCAGTATTCCATTAAATTTTCTTGTATGACAGATGGCAGCAAAGAGGCAGTCTGACAAAATGGTGTCTACACAGAAGTGCAAATAAAGCAAAGGTGTGTAACTGAATTCCTTCATGTGGAAAAAATGGCACCCACTGACATTCACTGAAGCTTGCTAAACATTTATGGAGACCAAACAGGAGACGTGAGCACAGTGAAGTGCTGAATATTGTATTTTGTCAGTGGCAAAAGCAACAGTGTGTCACATCTGCTAGTGCAGAATTTTACACATGCATTATGCAGGCTCTTGTTCATCACTGGCAAAAATGCATAGCTAATGGTGGTGTTTGTGTTGAGAACTGATGTTTTGTAGTTGAGAATTTGCTCTATCAAATAGTGTTTATTATTGTTTTTTGTATTTGTTGTAGTTTCCATGGAAATAAATAGAAGGCATTACTTTTAGAGTGATATATTTATTTAAAATTATTAAATTGTTATCTAGATTCATGAAGAAGAAAAGTTGATTTACTATACGTTATTAGTATCTGAATTTTACTAAGACATTGAGTAAAATAATGAATAAGAGCATAAGAACTTAAATTTACGAGATAGTCGAACAACTCCACTCATCAAACCCATGCTGAGCCTATAGTTCCTTATTTTCTCAGAGAGGAGAGTAGCTTCTACAAAGATACTAATACCATGCTCTGTGGCACTTTATGTGCCTTGGAGGTCACTGAACCACATAATCAGTCTGAAGCTGCTTAGCTTCTTAGGTTTAAGCAGATCAGAGCCCAAGGTAATCCTTTTGCAGGAAGAAGCTATCATAACACACAGTAGTGACTTCAGGTTAATTTTATACTTGTCGTGATATCTCACCATTTTAATCAATGTTGCAAATTGCTGTACAATGACTGGTTATTTCCAAGAGAGGAAATACAGTTTTGAGACGTCATGATTAACCGCACAACTTCAGTTGGTGTGAAGTAAAGCAGTATCATCAGTGTACATTTAACAGTTGAGACATGAAAGGGAAAAGAGAACACATTCCCTTACTCCTGGATTGCTGATCAAGACTTCAGTGAAAATAAAAATACGTGCGTGTATAACATCAAAATCAGAAAATATAAACAAAATTTTTGTTAAGTTAATGTATAATGTATAATGTGCCCAAACAGCAAAGCTATGTGGGCTATGTAGAGTATTAATAACTGAAAAAGGTGGAAATCACAAAATGAAAGGAAGATAAGAAAATAACTGTCTGTTGGAAAGAAATTCATGAGAACTTGAGAAAACTGTTGTGACTAATACAACATTTGTAAAATTTCAGAAGGATCTGGTGTTGAGTGATCAATTAAGGAGTGGGATAATAGGAGAAAGATGGGTTGAAAAAAAAAAATCTAACCAAAGGCAGAAGAAATGGAAATTGGTCTGTAGTAATTAGGGCCAAGCAGAAATCCCAGTAGAGGGCATGAATATGAGAAGGATTTTACGTTACAACTCAGTGACTCAGGTCTTGCACAGTTTGTAGAGAATGGGAACTGAATTTAACAAGTGGTATTATTTTTGTAGTATTATATTTAATTAGTTATCCAGAAATAGATTTAAAACATGTTAGAAATTCTACTCCATTACTAATAATAGACCAGTTAAATGTAACTTGATACGGCTTCTAAACCCAGATATACATCAGAAAAAGTAGTAAGCTATCTCTTTTAGTGGAAGAGTATGATAGTAATCTTTGGGAACTCTTAGAAACATTCAGACTGAGCAATTTTTTTTATTTTTTTTTTTATTTAAGGGCTGAATTCGTGTCATAACCAACAGATTCTACAAAACAGTTATATTGTAAAATCTTTTCAGTTTTTTTTTTTAATAGAATGACTTAATTGAATCATTATCTTCTATGTAGCAAGATTCATGCTCTCTTTCCGGTATTTCTTCATGCAGAGAAGCCTTGGTTATGATCTGTACAAACAGCAAATAATTATAGATACAAACATTGTATGTATGTAAAATCAGATTATTCCAAACTTTGACTGATTAAGATTTTTTCTCCTGGTATAACAAATATGCATATTTAAGAGGCTAAGAACACAGTATCTAGAAAGAACTGAAGTGGGTGTTGTACAGTGCATTTTGAATTTCTGAGACAGACACATCATTTCCCTTGAGAAATCTGCAAACAGATTTTGTGTTTGTGTGTGTGTATGTGTGCAGCTGCTCTATTACCTAAAAATCTTAAAACTTTTTTTCATATTTGGGTGTGAATATTCTCTCTTGATTCTAGAATGACAACTGGATTTTCTGAATTCAGCTTAACATTCCTGGCTTTTCTCCACATTACTTGTAGGACAAACAGAAACATGAGTGAAGTAGAAAGTAAATTTACTATGCGCAATTTTCAATGAAACGTATTCAGACTGCTGCTTTAAAGGTCTTACTGATGACTTTTTTAAACTACATCCAACACACTGTCTTTAAGCAAACAACTTAGGGCAGCTGACCTAAATGTTTGTAGTGCACTTTGTCACCTGTTGAGTGGAAGAAAATTGAGAAGTACTTGCATTGCCCTAGATCCTTTACAAGGTCCAAAAGCTGGAGTTAAACTTTTGCCACTAAGAATATATTATGTTGAATAATAAGCTACACTTATGTTTCCCTTTGAGTCATGATTTTTGGAAGCAGAGAATCTGACTAAGCGGAGCAGAAACAACCTTATGACTGCACACTATGGTATTATGGAATGACTCCTCACTGTTCACCAAGTGACATTCACCAAAGAGCTGGTGAATCTCAGGATATGGGCAGAAATAATGACTTATTAAGCATGCATTTCAAGTGAAAGAATTCCAATCACAGTAAAAATCATGACGAAGTAAACTATGCAATAAAGTCAATAACTATAAGGCTTAGTATAATAAACTTGGGACTTAGAAGAAATAAATTATACTAAAGCAATCACATAATAATTAATAGAAGAGAACTCCATGAAGCGTAGGCTGTGTATTACCATAATAATTACCAAAAATATCACTAATCTCTTTAGACCAACCAGTAACATGATCAGCAGTTCATATGAGTTAGTGATGTCACCTTCTTATACAGTGAAGAAAACCTCATAAGAAAACAACAATTATATTCCATACAGTGGAAAATGCATGGATATTATTTGTCCACTGTTTTTAATAGGAAAATAAAATCCTTTCATCTAGCCATATAATAGAAAATCAGGTTTGATTAGTGTCTACAATGGTATCATCTTAATTATGTCTACTTGGATTTCCATTAGTTTTCACATTGCATATTTTATTTACATTAAAGAGAAAAGCCTTTATATATTTTTTATTTGATTTTGTAAAAATTTCTTCCTGAAGCTACTTTTCTAGGGAGACGTTGCTCTTGTGTGTGATAAACCCATCTGCTGTACATGTAGTGTAACACAGATCTCAGTGACACTGCAGTCTTAACAAAAAAGTGGAAGATACAACAATGAAATATAGTCATTAAGCACTGCAAAATAGGGGGGTGACTATAATCTTGTCTAGATAGATTCTATTTTGGTCAAACAGGACCTGCCTTTCCTGAATCCATGTTGGCTGGGCCTGATACCCTGGTAGTCCTGCTCATGGCATGTGATCTCATTCGAGATGATTCTGATCCATAACCTTTCTTGGTACCAAGGTCAGGCTGACAGGCATGTAGTTCCATGGATCTATAGCTCTATATCTACGTATCTATAGATCTCTATCTATCTCTTTAGAGATCTATATCTCTTTCCTTAAATTTTCTCAAAAATGGACTAAGACCAATGGTTCAGCTAAAGTGCATTTACACCAATGATGTGGGCAAGCACAGGACAAGCTAGAACCCACTGTGCAGTAGGAAAACTAAAACTTGATCACAATCATTGAAACATGGTGGGATTGCTTTCTTGACTGGAATGCTGCAGTGCAGGGCGTTAAGCTCTTTAGAAGGAATAGGCTAGGAAGAAGGGGCAGTGAGATGGCTCTCCACACTTGGAAGTGTTCTAATGTTGTAGAACTCAGGGCTGGCAATGATAAGATTGTGTCCTTATAGGTAAAGACCACGGGAAAGGTTAGCAAGGCTGACATCCTCATGGGAGTCTATTATAGATACTTGCAGCAGGATGAAGAGAGAGATGAAGCACCCTATGACCAGCTGGCAGAATTCACACAATCAATCACTAGATCTTGTTCTTGTGGGGGATTTCAATTTACCTGACATTTGCTTGAAGAGCAATACAGCAGATTGTAAGCAGTCTCGGAGGTTCCTGAAGTGTGTGGAAGATAAATTCCTGACACAGCTGGTAAGAGAGTCTAACAGGGGAAGAACCCCTTTAGATTTGCTGAGAAGAACAGTTGGGAGACATAGTGACCAAAAGCTGTCTTGAGCATAGCAACCACAGATTGAGTTTCTTTTTATAGGTGAAGTCAGGAGAGGTGTCAGCAAAAGCACTACCCTGAACTTCCAGAGACTTTGAGCTATTAGAACATTGGTTGAGACAGTCCCTTGCAAGTCAGTCCTGAAGGGCAAAGGAGTCAAGGAAGGCAGTTTTCCTGTGTCATAAGATGAAATGGTGGAGAAAAAGACTGGCCTGGCTGAACAGGGATCTTTTGCTGAGTCTCCAGAAAAAAAGACTTAACCACCATTGAAAGAAGGGTTAGTGAACTTGAGAAAAGTACAGGGATGTTGCTAGGTCATGCAGAGGGAAAATTAGAAGGGCAAAAGCCCAACAAGAACTTAATCTGTCCACCACTGTTGAAGATGATAAATATATATATATATGTTTTTAAATATATCAACAGCAAGAGAAGGGGCAAAGAGGGCTATTGTTTGATTCTGTGGGGAACATTACCATCGAGGGCAAGGAAAAGACTGAGGTTTTCAATGCCTTTCTTACTTCTGTCTTTAAAAGTCAGACCAATTACACTCTGGATACCCAGCCCCATGAACTGGAAGACAGGGATGGGGAGCAAAAAAAACACCCTACAATTCAGGAGTAAAGAGTTAGTGACCTGCTACTCCACCTGGACTGTCACATGTCCATGGGGACAGACGGGATCCACCCAGTGATCCTGATGGAGATGGCAGAAGTGATTGTGAAGCTGATTTTCATCATTTGTCAGCAGTCTTGGTCAAGCAGAGAAGTCCCAGATGTCTGGAGACTTGATAATGTGACATTCATCTAAAAGAAGGATTGGAAAGAGGATCTGGGGAACAAAAGGCCTGTCTGCTCGATCTTGGTATCAGGAAGGTCGTGGAGCAGATCTTCTGGAGTGTGGTCAGGTGTAGCCAGCATAAGTTCATAAAAGGCAGGTCCTGCTTGACCAACTTGATCTCCTTCTGTGACCAGGTGACCTGCCTGATGAATGAGGGAAAGGCTGTGGATGCAGTCTACCTAGACTTTACTGAAACCTTTGAGTTTACCTTCCTTAGTATTCTCCTAGAGAAGCACACAGTCCATGGCTTGGACAGGTATGCTCTTCACTGGTTAAAGAACTGGCTGGAGGGCCAAGCCCTGAGAGTATAGTGAATGGAGTTAAAATGCAGCTGGCAGCTGGTCACAAGTAGTACTTCCCTGGGGTCAATACTGGAGCCTATGCTGTTTAGTATCTCTATGGAGGACTTGCATGAGCGGATTGAATGCATCCTCAGTACGTTTGCAGATGACACCAAGCTGGGAAGAAGTGTCAGTCTGCCTGGGGGTGGGAAAGCCCTACAGCGGGATCTGGACAGGCTGGATAGATGTGCTGTGGCCAATTGTATAAGCTTTTAAAAAAAAAGTGCCATGTCCAATATGTTGGTCACAAAAATTCCATGTATAACTGAAGCTTTTGGGCTGAGTGTCTGGCAAGCTGCTTAGAGGAAAAAGATTTGGGGTTGATAGCTGACAGCCCTCTGAACATGTATTTTGAGGAATGGCTGAGTGAACTGGGATTGTTTAATGTGAAGAAGCAACGGCTCAGGGGAGACCTTATACGAAATACAAAAAAACAAAACAAAACAAAACAAAAAACAGCAAAACAAAAAACCTCTACAACTACCTGAAATAAAGTTTTAGTGAGGTGAGGTTGGCCTCTTCTCCCAGGTAACTAGTGATAGAATGACAGGTAATGACTTTAAGGGGATGTTCAGGTTGGATTTTAGGAAAAATTTCTTCTACAAAAGAGTGGTGATGTATAGGAACTGGCTGCCTCAGGGGGTGGTGGAGTCACTGTTCCTGGACAATTAAAGAAACCTATAGATGTAGTAATGAGGGGCATGGTTTAGTGGGCTGTCTTTGATTGTCAGCAGTTGCACAAGACAATCTCTGTGGTCTTTTCTGACCTTAATAATTCTATGATTCTATGGAATTAAACTAATTACAACTTATAGGTTAAAATTTAAGAAGTACAACCTACTCTCTGACCTTCCTGTTTATATGGTTGAAATGCATGTTATTGCACTTTAATTAGTTTAATACCAAAATAATCAATTGGTGTCTGATCAAAGTTAATGTACGGTTGTTGTTTGTTTGTTTTTGTATGTTTGTTTTCTGTTGCTTTGATTTCTTTTTCCTTAATTTGACCATCATTCCAGCTAAGGAGTCATAGCGTCTGTGGAATGTGAGAAATGAGGACACAATGTCAGTGACTTGAAGTCACATTCAGAGTTTCTGTCTAAACCAGCACCTTTTATTTAATGTTTAAATACAATCATTTAATGTGTTAAGGATTGAATGCAATCATTAATTTCATTATGCTTTTTATTCCTTAGTTACATTCTAGTACAAAAGACCCATGGCAAAAAAGGTGAATCAACCCAGAAAAGTCCACTATCAAATTCGATTGGGTGCAGGTTTAAGCTTACATCTCTATTAACCAATATGCTGTGTGGGCTGGACAAAAACAGTATACCAGAATGTGAAAAAGAATATCTCCTTCGGCTTTTACTGTGGTTGCATCGCTTATGAGTTTTCAGGAAATTATGCAGTAGTTTTTAATTAACCCTACTAGAAATAGCTATGATTTCAAATGCTGAATTATGCCTTCTGGTTTCGGAGTCAACAGATGTTGACCTTGTAGTGGCAAAATTTCCCTCACTGATATACAACCTAATCAGCATTACACTTTCATGAAAAGAATAGCATCCAATTAGAGAATATGCTCTTTGAAAATGAAGGTTGAAGGTTAAGATTTCATTTAGAATGCATTAGCTTAAACATACCTTTGGGCTATTCCTATTAGCTAGGCTTTTCATGAATTCTCATAAAAAAAAAGTGTGAGAAGGATGCTCTTAATGCTAAAAAGAAATTGATTCAATAATATGCATAAGTTAATCTTCCATTTTTCTAAAAGTGATCTTTGATGGTTTGAAAGTTTCATATTATATCTACCTTTCTACTCTGGCATTCAGCTTCACAGAACTACTGCACTAACCCTGATATTATAGTTGAGATTAAAAAAAAAATCTCAAAAGATATGTTTTTTAGGATTCATCTTGTACAGGAGAAACAGTTACGCGTATCTAATATGTTTGTACCTTTGCTCCAAGTAACACTTGATACTCTGCATCTCTATCTCCATTCAGTTCTGAGGTAGCATGCTTAACTCTGATTCTCCATGACACTGGAATCACTCTTTCTGAAAAGAAATTCAGTCATTACAGTTACTACATTGATTGATTGATTGAGTGATTGACTGACTTTGAATCAGGATGCTGTAAAGAAAGACTGGAAGCTCTCCTACTCAGAGCTTGCAATAACTGTACTATGATTAATTCAAAAATCTCTATGGATGTAAAGAAGAAAGTAGAACCTGAATTCATAAACCTTACATGTGAAGTCGGAAACTAATATCAAATCACTAAATAAGTAGTGTCTTTGCTTAGGAAAGCAAGATGGAAAAACAGATGCTTAGACACTAGCTTGCAGGAAGTGGACAGAGCTGGAGACAAGAATTTTCTTTTATCTGAAATCTACTTTTAATTTTGAACTACTAGTAAACAATTTATTTTTCTTGCTTGCAAATGGATTTAAACTAGTGAGGCCACTTCTTTAATATTAGTTGAATATAGCTTTTCAAAATTTCTTAACAAGGCAAAAGGCAGCAAACTGGAAAAAAAAAGTAAACTGTTGGCATAAAGAGAAGAAAACTTATGCTAAAACTGCCTTACTTCCAAAGAACATTTTATTTCTTCAAAACAGAATGCCTTTAAAAAGAATACTTACTTTGGCTTTTTTTTTTTAAAGGTAGTTTTTCTACATGCCATGTTCAAAAATACAGAAACAAACAAGCAAACAAACAGAACAATATTTCTTAACTGTATCCCTTCCTTCCGTCTCAAAAGAACTGGAGAAAGTTTTGGTAGATTACTGTGGTATTGTGGTAATTAGTATAATAATTTTTGAAATTTTATCAGTTAAAAGCTGACATATACATGAGAACTATCCAGTGCAGAAAATGAAGTTATCTTTCTACTTTTTACAAAACTTGAAGAGATAAAAACAGATTCTTTCTTTTATTTTTTTTCAGAAGTTCCTTTTCATTATTTT
Organism: Numida meleagris; assembly: GCF_002078875.1. Taxonomy (NCBI): domain Eukaryota; kingdom Metazoa; phylum Chordata; class Aves; order Galliformes; family Numididae; genus Numida; species Numida meleagris. Next base: position 29,819,492 of record NC_034438.1, read on the forward strand.
TGACTTTTTAAGTAAGAGCTTTCTTTTAGTCTAGTTATTATCACAGTATATATTTCTTGAATATCAGGATAATCATTCAATCTCTTTACTAACAGGTTATGTCTTGGGGGGGGGTGAGATATGACAATGACTAAAAGAATAAGAGTACTTTCTTCATAAATTCATAGCAAACTCAATTTTGAAGTCAATAGACAACTATAATCAGTTTACCATTGAACTTCAGCTTATCTATGGGAAGGAGATCATCTGAGATAAACATACATATTAAACAGATTTATACAAGTCCTTGAACACATTTTGTGACATTTTTCTTGATTATTTGAGAACACTGAGATGAGAAGGCTCCCAGCAAGTGATTGGAGTATATTCCGTGTCATAGAACATGTATGGAACACTGACATTCGTGAAGATAAAATAAACACCATCTAGTTTGGTTTGAAATTGGGTTTTTGTTTTAAATTGATACTGTGATTTCATAACCTGTATTGCTAACACTGACTTTTCTAAGGACAGTTTACAGTAAACAGTTCATATATATTACATATATTGCAAATTCTATCAAAATTGGATAAAATTGAAATTCAGCTTTTGGCTTTGAAACTTAATATTTGAATAATTTGCCAGTTCAAATTTTCTGGGTAAAATGAAATTTTAGGTAGGTATGAAAGCTGTGTGTGTGCATGTATGTATTTAATGTTTTTCACATTATATACATTTGTTTATAAAATAGCTAATCATAGAATCATTAGATGGTTTTGTTTAGAAGAGACCTCTGGAAATCATCTATTCCAGCCTCCCTGCTCGAGTAGGATCCCCATGAGCACATTTCCCAGGATTGCATCCAAATGGCTTTCAACTATATCCAGTGAATGAGACTTCACAAATCCTCTGGACAACTTGGTCCATTGCTCAGGTACCCTCTAAGTAAAAAAGTTTTTCCTCAACTTCAGATAGAATTTTCTGTACTTCAGTTTGTGTTCCTCATCCTATCACTGGGCACCACAGGGAAGACTTTGGTACCATCCTCTTGATGGTCTTGACCAAATATTAATTAGATCCCTCAATCCATTCTATAATTCTAGCATATTTTTTGATATTTTTTATAAGTCAATAGATTGGAAAGGACATTAAAGACCATTTAATTCCAACTTCACTGTTGTGGTTAAGGACACTTTCCTCTAGAACTGGTTTCTTAAAGCCCCATCCAACCTGGCCTTGAACTCATTCAAGGATGAGACATCCACAGCTTCTCTGGGCAACCTATTCCAGTGGCTCACCACCCTCTTAGTAAAAAATTTCCTCCAAACATAAAACCTAAATTTCTCCTCTTTTAGTTTAAAACAATTCCTTCTTGTCTTATCACTATCAGACTGTGTAAAAAGTCAGTCTCACTCCAGTTTATAAGTTCTCTTTAGGTACTGGAAGCCCATAATGAGGTCTCCCCAGGAGCTTCCCCCAGGCTAAACAAGTTTGGGTCCCTCAGCCTTTTCTGATATGAGAGATGCTCCAGTCCCTTAAATATTTTTGTATCTCTCTGCTGGATCTTCTCCGGAAGCTCCATACCTCTCTTGTATTAGGGGCCCAAAACTGGACAGAACACATCCATTGAGGCTTAACCCAGGCTATGTAGAAGGGGAGCATTACCTCCTTCTGCCTGCTGGCAGTGCCTTTACTACTGCAGCCCATTATACATAAAATTGGACTTCTTGACCACAAGGGCACATTCAAGAAATTCTAGAACTGGTTACATGAAAATGGCATTGCAAAGTTCTAGGCAGATTTACTCACAGCATTTCAGAATAAATATTCCCATAAATGCAAAATTGTATTTTTTAATGGGACTATTTGCATTATCATATCTCCATAGACAGAATTCAGCCCTATATTACAATATTCACTGCTTTAATTTTCAGTTACATAAGCATAAATTGAAAAAAAGGTAATATCATACTCATTTTTAAAAGGGGTAAAATAGATGACCTTCAGAACTGCCAACTGTCAGTCTCATCTCTGTTTCAGGGAATATTATGGAACAAATCCTCCTGGAAGGTTTGTTAAGGCACATGGAAGGCAGGGGAGTGATACGGCAGAGCCAGCATGGCTTCACCAAGAGCAAATCCTGCTTAACCAGCCTAGTGGCCTTCTATGGTGGTGTCACTGTAATCAACGGACAATGGAAGAGCCCCTGATACCATCTATCTGGACTTCAGTTAGGCCTTTGACATGGTACTCCACAACGTCCCTCTCTTCAAACTGGAAACATATGGATTTCATGGGTGGACTGTTTGATAGATGAAGAACTGGCTGCAGGATCAAGTCCAGAGAATGGTGGTGAATGACTCAATGTCTTGATGGAGAAAGCTTATGACACCAAGCTGTGGGGTGCTGTCGATACACCAGAGGGAGGGTTATCCATCCCACTGTACTGGGCACCGGGCCATACTTCAAGTACTGTGTTCAGTTTTGAAACCCTCACTTCTAGAAAACATTGAGGCCCTGGAACATGTGCAAAGAGGCACTACACAGCTGGTGAAGGGTCTGGTGGACTAATCTTATGAGGATTGGCTGAGGGAACTGAGATTGCTCAGTATGGAGAAGGAGAGGCTCAGGGGAGACCTTATCACTCTCTACAACTACCTGAAAGAAAGTTGTAGTGAGGTGAGGGTTAGCCTCATTTCCCAGGTAACTAGTGGTAAGTCTAGAGGTAATGACTTTCTGTAATGCAAGGGGATGTGCAGATTGGATTTTAGGAAAAATTTCTTCTCAAAACTAGTGGTGAGATACTGGAACAGGCTGCCCCAGGAGGTGGTGGAGTAACTGTTCCTGTAGATTTTCCAGATTTTCATGTATAGATGTAGTAATGAGGGACATTGTTTAGTGGGCATGTCTTTGATGTGTTGATGGTTGAACTAGATGATCTCTGTGGTCTTTCTGAACCTTTATCATTCTATGATTCTATCAAATTCAGGTGCAAGCTCTGGCTTCTTTGTCAAGGCAACTCCCACTACCGATACAAGCATGAGACAAAAAGATTGAGAACAGACCTGCTGAAAATGACTTGGGGATACTCATGGATGACAAGCTGAACACAAGCCAGCGACAAACCATTGCAGTCCAGATGCAGCCAAGGGCTGCATCAAAAGAAACGAGGCCGGCAAGTCCAGGGAGATGATCCTGCCCTTCTACTTTGCACTGGTGAGAACTCACCTGGAGTACTTTGTCTAGATGTGGAGTCCTCTGTACAGGAGAGACATGGAACAATTGGAGTGTGTCCAGAGGAATGTGACAAAAGTAATCCAAGGGATGGAATGCCTCCTTTATGAGGACAGGCTGAGGGAGATGAATATGCTCAGTCTGGAGTAGAGAAGGCTCTGGGGAGACCTGAGAGTGGCCTTTCAGTATTGAAAGGGTGTCTATGAGAAAGAAGGGGACAGACTTATTAGCAGGATCTGTTGTGATAGGACAAGGGGAAATTATTTCAAACCAAAAGAGGGGAGATTTAGCATAGATGTAAGGAAAAGTTTTTTATCGTAATAATAGTAAAGCACTGGAATGGATTGCCCAGATATATAGTGGATGCCCCGTCTCTGGATACATTCAAGGTCAAGGTGGATAGCACTCTGAGTAACTTGATCTAGCTGTAGATGTCCTTGCTCATTGCAGAGAAGTTAGACTAAATGACCCTTAAAAGCCGTTCCAAATCAAAAGGTTCTATAATTCTATGATAACCAATGATACCAATAACCGAAAATCACAAAACCATGACAGATAATGCTCATGGAATTTCATGTTGTTATATATTAAACAACCACTGCTATCTCTGCTGAAAATAACCTCAACATATTTTTAAACATATTTTTCTGTATTTCTTGAATGAAAATTGATTGTGTGATTTAAAGATTTTTAGAGAGGAAGTTATAATTTTGAAATATTGAGTGTGGTAATGAGTGTGCTATTACTGCTAATTTAATGAAGAACTCTGCAAATAGGAAAAGAAAATTGTTTTCATTTGCTAAGTGCCTCTTCACAGTCGACACAATGAACAATAAAGTGACTCAGTAACAACTGGAAATTTCATACTAGGAAAAAAAAAGATCAACGTCAGACCTCCCATGCTATTATACTTGCAGGAAGTGGTTTTGTTAACAGCTGATTTCTTCCAAGGAAGAGTTTTCAGTGACTTCCCATAAGCCAGTCTGAACATAGAGCTGCACCATTGTCTTTTATTTTAATATATAACTCTTTTCATTGCAGGTAAATAATACATAGCAGGAAGTAGACTCTTTCCAGACCACTGTTTGTGTATCTTCAAAGATGTGCTGAATTCCGGAATCAGGCTTACTGCTAATGTATCAGTGTAGTTGTCCATTTGTATTAACACAAACATGACATCTCAGATGTCTTACAGAACATACTGTTCAGTAAGAATCTTTTGCTTATTTTCAGGTTTTCACATTTAGTTAGGAATGTGAAACACATACACATTTTCTTTCAGCCATCCAGTTCAGGATTATTAATACAAAATTATGAAAAAAATAAAAAAATAAAAAATGGAAATCATAAAAAGTTTTAGTGAGACATTCAGATATGTTAGATTATTCTTCAGAAAACATTTTATTTCATTTATTTTATTATTTGCTTAAAGATTTCAAATACCTTGGACAGGAAACATATCCCTAATCTTCTTGAATATGTGGGTTTGAAATATGGTAGTAATATATTTTGAAAATAAAATAACCAGGCAAACAAATAAACACATAAACAAAAACTCCAGAACTGGTTCTCTGAAGCTATTGTATAGGAATTATGAGGATAAAATGATGGGGTTTTTTATTTTTTATTTTTTTTATTTTTTTTATTTCAGGTTTTCTATTTGATTAGAACCATAGAATCACCAAGGTTGGAAAAGACCTCCAAGATCATCCTATCCAAGTGTTCAAATATCACCAATATTTCCCACTGAAACCTTTTGTGTTTCTATCTTATTTCATTTTTTTTTAGAGCTTTATCATGCTTCTAGAAGAGTAAATATTGTACTAGCAGGTATAAAAATATCTTGTATTGTGAAAAAAATCGTGACAGGTTTTACAGAGGATGCCATAATACAGTGTATCTGTTATTTATTAAGAAATGGGAAGAGTCACATAAAAACATTTTTAAAGTGTTGTTGGACTGTCAGGATAATCACAAACATTTCTGGGTAGATGTTATGCTTTCGATGAGGACAAAATCATTCTGCACTACATGTATACTTATTGTAATATTGACTCAAAATTAATACTGATATATATAAATCTTTTTTTTCCATTTTTTATGCATAATAATGTATAGCATGAAAGGTAAAGAAATCAGCTTATAAAAATGTAGTGCCATTTTAATTATTAAATGTTATTAAAGGGATGAAGAATACTTCAATTAGAATGCTATAAATCATTTTAATATTGATATATTAATGCTATTAATTATTCTAATAAAAGAAACTTACATAAGAGCCTTTAGATATGATTTAAAAATACACTTTCACTATCACTGAGACATAGTTTACAAAAAATGGTTTTTTCTTTTTTTTTTTTTTTGAGTGTGCTCTAAATGCAATTTTGTCCTAGCAAATAGTCACTATGTATTTTTACTCAAACCTATGTGAAAATTACTCAGACTTAAGGTATTATGGACAAGTGAAATGAAATAAAACAAAATCAACTATGCATAAAAGAAAATGTCTTTAAAAGCTATGCATTACACATTGTTTTCTGTAAGAGTATATAGAACAGAAATTCTTGAGATTTCTATTTCCAAATAAAATACTCTTCTAAAATAATTGAATAAGAATTTCCATAGTATGTTTACAAAACTGAATAAAACTTTCTAAAAATGGCACCAGTGTGAGTAACTCTATGAATTTACAAATTAGGATATGTTTCTACTCATTTACACATTGTCAGGTCAGATAAATGTATTTCTGCTGCACACAGTCACAGTTCAGAACTGTGTTCTTTTTCTCTCCAAGACTCTCATGCAGATTATCATTTTTATTGAAAAGAAGTAGTTAATGCATAAATTAACAGCAGAATTTTGGGAAGTTTCAGCTACTAAGAAGACAAGAATAATGACAAAATTTCTGACAGTATCTTGACTATCAAACAGTTCACAGGAGGCTTTGGTGACTTTAGATAGAGATTTTTTACTCCAAGTTCATTTTCTCTGTCATGGTAGTTGAATGAGAAGCTGTCATATTACTTTGACCAATGACTTCAAATGTCTTTGGTCAATGTTTGGATCTCAAGACTTGCATTGGCAGCAGTTGCTTTTCAACTCCTCATAAATCTAACAGTACAGAGATATATCTGTGATGTGCGGAAAAGTTTAAAAGCAATATTCATATTCAGTAAGTGGTATTGTTAGTCAGTTGATGTACCAAACTATAAAATCTAATACTTATCTACATTGAAATAAGGCCTTTAAGACTATGGGAGGCAGATATTATCAAAGTCCATACAGAGGGACTGTGTTTATTGCAGGATGACTAACTATTAACTGATGAATTTAAAATTAGCAGTCATGGTAGCATAGAGCATAAGAAAATTAACTGTTAATAGTTGCTGGCTGGAAAATTAAGTATGAGATCCATAATCTGCATTGGAATGTTTTGTTTAATTCTGTAAAAAAATCTTTTACCTTGCCCTCTTTTGTGGTTGAAATGTGCATGTTCAGTTTCTTGGTTAAAACAATCACAGTATTTGTTACATTTTATGAGAAAAGTAAAATGTAATCTTCTAGGTAGAAATGACAGTATTAAGTAATAGTGATTTAGCTCCATTATGCTGTTTTCCAGCCTGTAGCAGCAGGAATTGACCAATTAATTCTTTACTCAGTGCTGGTCTTGAAACAATGTCGTATGTCCTGATACATGAAAAAGCACTTCTTAGTTTCCACTACCCTGCTGCCTAATTACTAGAAGTACTTCATAAATGGTGGCCAAATTTCAGCCCAATCTTAGGATCTGAAAAAGACTAGGAAGGGAAATGATGCACTGCACAATTTATTGCAGGATTTGCAACGCTAGGTTCATATCTACGGGTCCTTTTTTTTCCAGCTCCGTTATAAAAGGAAGTGAAACTACACAGGCAGCAAAAAGGCCTGCGAGTGCAACAGATACAGTGGACAATGGTTGAAAAAAAAAGTCAGATTTTCTAAAAGATCAAACAGCATTCTTATGCCTATAGAGAGGAAGATTTCCCCAAATGTGTGTGTATTACTGAACTTGCATGAGTACAGAGATTTGCTGCAAGCACACTAACACTTTTTCATTTTCATTCATAGAACTCTGATATAGAACCAAAGAACAATCAAAATTCATCCATTAGCTGGGAGTATATTGAAGACATTATCTCAGAAACCCAACAAATTCCAAATTTTTCCTGCATGAATGCATATGTGAATAGATGTATGATGTATCTTGAAGCTGAATAGATTGAAGCTACTGAAAAAGTGAATTATCAAATCAGGAAGAATCTGATTAGTAAATCTTTCTCTTGTTCAGTCACATGTACTCCCTGCAACTGGATCAAAGGAAGAGTAGTAGTTTACTTTGTTAAATTCCAGTCCTATAGCACAACACATAAAGACCCTAAACTCTACTGCAAAATAAAGAGAGTAAGACAAATTCAGAATCATCCCTACGTTATTACTGTGAGATTTCCAATAATTTGGAAACAAATTCTTTTATACCATCTTGAATGTTAGGATTAAGGAAGTTGAAACAGTAAGTTTTTCTAGCAAAAATCTGTCTATAGTTTTCAACTACTTGTAGTCAATATTGCAATTTGTGGACATTATATTTTTCTGCACATAAAAGTCCTCTCTTTGTTATGATTACTAAGCAGTAAGAACTAAGCATGATTTTCACGCTTAGTGAAAAATGTTAGTTCATATATTGATATGGTTATTCACATAATGTTTCAGCTCATTCAAGACAAATTTGAATTTTGACAATGGATTTTATCTTCTAGAAAAAGAAGGCAAATAACTCTTTTTAACAATCGTATCTCTAGAATGCATTTGGTATGAATCCAAAGATGATTAAGTCACTTTTCTTTGTTAATTAATAGAAATAGTAATTATAATATTATTTCATGCTGAGAAATTCCATCTTGGCATAGTATGTGTGGAATACATAGAGCCTGAGGACTTGTTCTACAGATATTTGTACTGTGGAATACTTGAGGTGAAAACATATGAAGAGAACCATACAATATGATAACACTTCAGCTTTTCCTTTTTCTTCTGTTTTTCTTCTTTTTTCTTTTTTTTTATTCTTTTTATTCCTTTTCTTCTTCTTTTCTTTCTTTTTCTTTTCCTTTTCTTTTTCCTTCCCTTTTTCCTCTTCTCTTTCTTTTTCCTTTTCTTCTTCTTCTTGTAATAAAAGTAGTCTCAAGTCTCTTATTCCTTTTTTGTTTTTGTTGTTCTTTCCTGTGTTTACTGTAATTTTAAAGTCTTGCTTCAAACCAAGATAGTAAGAAAAAAGCATAGAGAGTGGCATATGGTGTTGTATGTGTAAGATAACAGTCGTTTGGTGTGACAGAATGCTCCCCTTTCCCTCAACCTCCTCCTTCAGCCTGATCGTTAACACCCATGGCCTTGCTCAGGACTAATAGTCTTGATAGATAGTATGAGTTAATAATCTTATCTCATAAATATTGAGCAGCCCAAGAGCCCCTTAAGCTCTAATCCTCTTAACAAGACTACATGTTACCTCCCCAATTCCTTCTAAGTATTGTGAAGTCAGACTGAATATAGTCTTGGGGTGTATTATTGGAATAATTAGAATTACTATTATAGGTGACTTATTGCAATGTTCACCTCTTAAGAGAAAGTACAGCACTGAAGAAACCCCCAGGGTGGAATGTAATGAGTATGCAAGGAGTTTCTTACATGATAGTAACCTAAGCACATAAGACCTGCGAACCTTAGATATTAGATACCAGGGGATCTTGGTATGCCTATATACAGTCCAAAAGTTAGAGTAGAGTGCAAACACTGTGGTCAGCCTCTGTAATGACATCACAGGGTTAGGAACTTGATAGTACTATGAAGCTGATAAACTGCATAGTAGGCACTCTGAATAAGCAGGTTTTTTTCATTCTTCTGTTGCACCAATTGCAAAAAATCTATGTATGAGAGTATCTCAAGCTTTACCTGAAAATAATATAAAAATGGCTCAAGAGAGAAGGAATTTGAGGAAGACACCCTCGCAGACAAGTCAGAAGGACATTGCAGGCTTCTGGGACCAGTCAATGGTCTGAGCCTCCTTTCCCCATCAATAAAGATGCCTACTATGTAACATTTGCATGCTTGGCTATTCTGAGTGCTTGCCCTGGGAAAACTTACAAATCTCTATAAAGTTATTCAGTAATTTAACGTGTTTGCAGTCAGCTATATTATTCACACTCCTGATACTCACGTGCTCCACGGACAGTGTATCTATCACCAGTTGCAAAAGAATTTGTAATCTACTGTTTCAATAAACAGCATTATTCATTAAGCCTACCATGAGAGTTTGTATTGGGCATGAATGGTAGGGTAGGAAGTTGTGCATGCCTATTTTACATATTTAGACAGCCTTATTACACTAGGATAGGGAAAAGAATAAAACTTGACTGACAGCCTATCATTGCATGGTTACTCAGAGTTTGAAAATAGCAAGTGTCTTCAAAAGGATTCACTGCCCTTGGAAGCAATTCTCTGACAGCATGCTGATTGAGGAATAAACCTCATTTACAATTTGTCCAGCAAGACTGTTGTTAGGGAGGAGGAGAAATTCACACCTTGTGAATTCCCATCAAAACAAAATGAGGCTTCTGTTAAACTAGAAATATAGTTATATTTTCCCCTTTTTTACACTCTTCTCAACTACCCTTCATGAATACCTGTGTTTTATTTTAATGAGCTGCTGTCAAACAACTGCATGAGATTAGATAGTAGATAGGAAATAATATCAAGGCTCAGTGAGTTTCTTCATTTTAATTCAATAAATAGTAGATGTGTTGAAGAAGCAGTTTCCTTCAAAATTCTTCTGAAGTAGAGGTTAGTGGCACAAAACAGTGAAATAAAATATGTATTCTGCATCAGTAATAAAATATTTGCAATTCAGAGAATATATATCTTACAGAATGCAAACCAAAAATAAAGCTACAAAAAAAAAAAAAAAAAAAAGGATGCATTGAACGTACAAGAATGAACACGAGATTTAAAAAAGAGTAAAGTCATATCAGTACATTTTAGCTCAACAAGCACTGAGTGCCTGCTGATTTTGAACGAAGTGAAGTAGTGCACCAAAGTCTAGCTTGGCAAAATCTTGCCATTACTTTATCACATTATCAGGATATAAATTTTTCTTAGTTTCTTCAATATTTTCTTGCAGATTTTCTAATTCTGAATGTGAAACTGGAAAATATATATATAAATAATTCCATGCAACTCAGGATTTAATCTACACTAGTGACCAGTAAATCTTTTATAGATATTCCAGTAGTAGATGTACACGCAGATGAGTCATTTCTAAGATTAAATAAAACATTCACATGAATATAATTAAAGTGCATGCACATAACTCTATGTTTCTTATTCTCACAGTTTGTAAGGAGCAAATAATGGACTCTTCAGGTTTGTAAACAATAAGCTCTACTTTGAAAATGATGAAAAATGTTTTTAGATTGAAAAAGTTATTAGTCAAGTTCTATGTATGTCATCAGTGCATTTATCAAGTAACTGCTTTCAGTGCTTAGTTTCAGCAATCTCTGAAAAATGGCTGTGGTGTAGACAACAGTACAACTCTGAAATTTGTTCATAAAGATTGACTTTTTCTTCATAATAATGACAAATGAAAAACTAGATCTGAAAATCAGACCTGTTTATGAAAAAAAGTGTTTCCAAAGATAAAGCAAATAAGATGAAACGTTCACATGAATAACAGCAACAACAACAGAACACTGTCTGCATGTCTTTGGAAAGCAATTGCAGTGTTACAAGGCGTAGTCCTTTGTACGGCAGGCAGTCACGTTATAATGTCTCTTCCATAAGCTCACAAAGCATTGTCTTTAAATTTCAATATATTTTTTTAATTTCTAAGATTTTTGGTTTCAGTGTGATTCTCATATATAATTTTTTATCCTCCACATTCTATTCAAGTGCTTTGTTCCTACAATGTCCTTTAAAATTTAAGTGTTCTGTTCTCTCCTTGTGAGAGACCTAGAAATCTAGCTAATTCAGAAAAGTGAGCTGCTTATTGTTATTTAGACTGCTTTAATATGTAATAAAATAAACTCTATATAGACACTGGAACTAGATTTAAAAAAAATAGTTTGTACTGAAAGAAAGAACTCTCACAGATAAAACACAAGTGTTGCAGAAGAAAAAGAGCTAATCAGGAAAAGACCCTGTAACAGAAGTGAAAGGAAAGAAAAGATAAAATTATTTCTAAGAACTTTTAAATATCTTCTAAAAAAATGTATATATATATATACATAAGGTAAAGCTAAATTTCATATGACATAAACTTTCTGTGTTGAGTGTAGTTGTAAAAGCGTTGATAGCAGAGGGGCACACAGGTGGCATCTGTGGGGAGAAGTCCATCATGACTGGACTCAAGTCAGATGTGCCTCTGTGAAAGTGTATGGCAGGGGTTGGGGGGAATTAAAAAAAACCCACTCAAACACAGAGAGAGAAGGAGGAGGACGAAATGAGTGAGAAACAACAGACGTTGGAGGTGTTCGATGAGGCTCCTGACAGAGCAGATGTCCCACTGAAGAGACTCAAGTTGGTGAAGAACTTATGATCAATAGAGTGAAAGCCAAGGAGTGGCAGAGAAATGTTTGCTGTGTATAGACCACAACTCCTTTTGCAGTGCCCATTGCCTCACTGAAGTGCTGAGGGTACTCTAGAACTTAACTCAGAATTTTTGAAAAAGAGACTACCACATACAAAAACAATAAAACATGAAGTTAGGACTCCAGTTAAGGATTCGGTCTTTTCAAAAGCAACTATGCAAGGAAATACATATGTCTGCATTTGGATATCTTATATGTAAGTCATTATTAATTATAGTTGGATTGTATCATGGAACCGGATGGGATCCACTCAAGGATGCTAGGGAGCTGGTGGAAGTGATTGCTAGTCCACTTTCTATATTTTACTTGCAGTCTTGGTCAACCACAAAGGTCCAAGATGACTGGAGACTTGCTAATGTGACACTCATCTATAAGAAGGGTCTGAAGGAAGATCCAAGAAACTACAGGCCTGTCATCCTGATCTTGGTATTGAGAAAGGTCATGGAGCAGATCATCTTGAGTGCAATCTTGCAGCATGTTCAGGACAACTGGGGGATCAGGTGTAGCCAACATGGGTTCATGAAAGGCAAGTCCTGCTTAACCAACATAATCTTAGATAGGTGTATTCTTCATTTAGTAAAGAACTGGTTGGATGGCTGGACACAGACAGTGGTGGTGAATGGAATTAAATCCAGATGGTAACTCATCACTAGTGGTGTTTCCCAGGGATCAGTGTTGGGACTGGCCCTGTTAAGTATCTTTACTGATGATCTGGACAGTGGGATTAAGTGCACCCTGAGTAAGTCTTCAGCTAACAGCAAGAAGGGAGGAAGTATCAATCTGTCTGAGGGTAGGAAAGGCTTACAAAGGGATCTGGATAGGCTGGATCTATGGGCTGAGGCTAATTTTGTGAGGTTCAGCATGGCCAAGTGGTAGGTTCTGCACTTTGGTCACAAAAACCAGCTTGGGGCTGAGTGGCTAGTAAGTAGTGTGAAGAAAAAGAATATGGAGGTATTAGTTGACAGTCCTCTGAACGTGTGCCCAGGTGGAAAAGAATGCCAATATGAGCCTGACTTGTAGCAGAAAAAATGTGGTCAGCAGGACCACGGAGCTCATTGTCCCAATACTTTGTACTAGTCAGATTGCATCTCGAGTACTTTGTCCAGTTTGGGGCCCCTCACTACATTAAAGACATTGAGGCACTGGTGCATATCCAAAGAAGGACAAAAAAGGCTGATGAAGGGTCTAAAGCAGAAGTCTTAAGAGGAGTGGATGCAGGAACTGAGATTGTTCAGCCTGGAGAAGCAGAGGCTCAGGGGAGATCTTAACACTCCCTACAACTACCTGAAAGGAAATTACCTCTTCTCTCAGGTAACTAGTGATAGGATGGATATTAGGAAAAACTTACTCTCAAAAAGAGTAGATAGGTATTGGAACAGGTCACCTAGAGAAGTGGTAAAGTCATCATCCCTAGAGATGTTCAAAAAACAGTAGATGCCTGAGTGACATGGAGTAGAGGACATGGTGGTGGTGGGTTGATTGTTGGACTAAATGGTCTTAGTGGTCTTTTCCAATCTTAATGATTTTAGGATTCTGTAGTTCTATGACTCCATGATCTGTTAGCTGCAATGCTGGCCAATTACAAACAAAGTAAAGGATGGACCCTTGTAAATACAGATGTGGATTTTTTGTAAGTTAAAACCATAGAATGTAAGTAAGATAACTGTAAGACTAGAAGTCTAATTTGTAAATGCTTATTCTTATGTATAACTTGTTTTCAAGTAGAATCGTAATTTCAGATAGAATATAAAAAGTTTACTGTTTTTCAGATTTCTGCATCATTGATTTTTGTCCAGTATGAACCGCCATTTCACATATTCATAAACAAAAATGTATTTAAGATATTAGTCATTTTTGGAAATTATTACAATTTGAACCAGTGAAGACATTACGAATGAGTTTTGCTTCCAGTTCTAAGAAAAATAGCAATTTGTATTTATTTATTTATTTTACATGAAGATTAAATTGAAATGCTGTCAATTATCAAGGAGGTTACTGGCACTGACTTATTTTTTCAACTAACAGCTCTAAAAGAAACCACATACCTACCTCTCTTTAAGAAGTCCTGATGGTGATATAAATATAGTGTTCACTGCTCAGTGGAATCACTGGCTTTAATCTTGAAGTCGGACCCTTTGTGAACTCAGATTGGTATTAATGCTTACTGAATCAGTCTATAACTTTCCATTATGTAAAAATAAGTCTCAATAATCCATAACACCTGCAAATTCAGGTAAATTCAGGTAGATACTTTCTTACACTGATCAAAACTATTGTTTTAATGGCCTAAGCAAACTACAGTGAGAGTTAGAGGAAAAACATATTAAGTAACAATAGATTTCAGATCTTAAATCATCAAAAAAATCTTAATTTTTGAAAAGAAAGAATGATACAAGCAAATTGTATTTATGAAGAGATTAATCCTTTCACTGGCTTCTAAATCATTTCCTACCCTCCTACAGTACAAAATAATTTAATTTATGAGAACAATGGAAAACTTGATGGATTCTTGGGGCAGTTTTAATTTAAAAGATAGAACCAGTCTATTTGGTTACATTTATACTCCAGACCGTATTCATTTTGCTCTAAAAGTCTGCCTTCTCTTTCATTAAAGAAACGTATGCGACACATTTGTGTACATTAATGAGAAATATCTGCATGCCGTTCATTCACTGATTTTGTCCAATGCTTTTATAAATGTATGCAGGACTAGCAGTGCAGCCATCCATCAGTTCCCAAAGCCCAGGAGAATATTTGTCCCTTTGAATGCATATTTTCTAGAGTTAAGAACAAAGTTCATGATTTTGTTGAAGCATAAGTTGGATAATAATGCTAATAGAGTGTACAGACTAGAAATTCATTCCGTTCAACATTGTCACTTTTGGTGCTTTGAAAATAGATTTTATTTATTTATTTATTTATTTTCTGATGGATTGTTTAATTCAGTGAGGCTCCAAATAGTAATTTGCCCTTAGTATTTTTTTTTCTTTCTGACATGGTAGGCCAGTATGTTGCTTTAAACAACTAGCACAATCAAAATAGTCAAGTGAAGGATGAAGTCTCTTTTTCCGTGGACAGAGCTGAAGTTTGGAAGATGTACAGAACAACTGCATAAGCTAGATGAACACTGGCACATCTGGATTTACTTCAGAATGATGTGACCAAAACATGCAGAGATCCAGATGATTCTTTCAGAGAATTGCTGTCGAGTGCTATCACCAAGCTGAGTCAATCTCCTAGAAGGGATGCTTTCTTTCCTCTCGTGTTTGTCCCCGAGGAATTTTTGATATTTCAAGTCTTACTAAAAATTAAGAAGTCCTGCTCCTGATGGGTGCAAAAGAAACTTAGATAATGGATCCTGAGGATGTGGAATTTTTGTTCGAAAACACAGTGATTGTTCAATTCTCAGTCTCCTTTTCCATCTTGAAAGCAAGCAACGTTATTAAATGATGAGAGATCAAAAAACATTTGTATGGTTGGTAATTTGTACTCCACACCACAAGAAACTTAACTAGTGTATCTCCTGAAAGGCATATTTCTTTGGATTCTAAATGACTGAATAGGCAATGTAAATGTCATAACTGGTAGTTTTGTTTGTTTGTTTGTTTGTTGTAGCAAGAGAAAAATACAGCTCAAAAAGGAGAACTGAATATAAGAATAAATCTTAACTGTCTAAATAAAAGTTTAAAACTCCAGATAGAATTAGAGCACCTCTGGGTGACACTGCATGTCATTAAACAAGCATAGAGAAGCGGGGAAAAGATGTTATGAAGCAACAGACTTTTCCTGGATGAGACTTCACTTTTTATAGCTTCATGAATTCATTGCAGCTACCTTTTACTGAAATAAAAATTAACACTGAGTTTAGAATAGTGAGAGATAGGTCTGAGTCTATTTTTTTTTTTCCAGGGCAGCCAATCAGAGATAGGATAAGCATATATTCAGTAGTGTTACATATGGAAAAACAATATATATATACATATAATATAATAAATATATAATAATATAAATAATATAATAATATAATATAAAAATATAATAAATAAATATATATATATATGTTGATCCTATAAAAAGAGAAACAACTAAACAGTAGTTTTAAGTAAAATACACAGTTTTAATGCCAAATGAAGACCTTCTTATGATTGTGAGGATGCTCTTGCAGCCTGAGGTCAGAGAGTTAAGATAATAGGAGAGTTTATATTGAGAATGTATATTGATAGTTTATATTAATATAAAAGCAACTTAATTTGAAAAATTGCTGATTGGTCTTTTCCTCAAAAATATTTTACAGGACAAACTGTAGATATTTTCTTCTAATGAACGGTATTGAAAAAAATCATCGAAGAACTCACTAGAAGATAACGTTTTAACTGTATAAGACACATTTCTTATTTAACCACTTGCAGTCTCTCTAATGCTGCAGGTCCAACTAGGTCTCACAGCACCAGTTCTGCCTCAGAGTTTTAGGAATCTTACAGAACTATGAATGGAGGAAGTCTCAGCTTGTGTTCTGTGGACTGGAGTATAAAAAGAGAGTGTTAATTTTCTGCTGGGAAGAAAACATGCTTGGCTTCTTTCCAGAAGCCACTGAGAGACTTGGCTGCTAAAGGGAACAGGCAGGATGGACAAACATTTATACGTTTTTTGGAGCCGTGTTAATCTGACTGAAACTTGCAGAAAGCTGTAAAACTAAAGATCCTCAGTCTGATAACTTCCTGAGTGGAAATTGTTACTAAACAGCATTCATAAAAGATGTGCTTTTAATTACCATAGCTTTAAATCATCCTTTGTTGTTGAATCAAACACTGCCAACTCAGAGATGCTAAATCTGCTGCACTATCTTAGACATAATTCTGTATTCATCCTCGAAGTGTATTTTTTTTAAGAATTCTGAAATTTTAAGAACTATTTTGTGAAAAGAAAAACATCTGAAAATGCATTAATGAAGATTTCAAAACATGTTCCAAGGAGGGAAGTGGTATAAAAAGTCAGCGGGGAACAGCAACATTTGCATCTCTATTTGTTTTTTTTTTTTTCTTGAAGCTTATTTGATTTAGTTGAAGTATCTATGCTTAAGTTGCTTTTTCCTTGTTCACAGCTAACAAAAGGAAGATTCTCCAAAGCTGAATATGTGGGACAAGTGCTGAAATTTCTATTGCATGCATTTGTTTGGCTGGAAATGTATGCATATTTGCAAAGTAAATATGTAAGAGTTAGCAAAATACCCCAACACCTGCCTTCCCCTGTATTATACTTGGTGGCTCACATACTGTAATTCTTGTTTCCTAAAACACTTAAAAAATACCTTTTAATCACAAAATAAAATTGAGCAATAATCATTCGAGTACCTAAACTATCTGAAGTGCTTTTTTTGTCACTGACTTTATGTAAATTTGGTTTATTCTAATAAAACTCTAGGAACAGACTGATCATGGTTCAAGATATTTTTTTTTTTTTTCTTGGGGGGAGGGGAAGACAGTAAAGAAACTTGTTTTATATGAAGTTAATACATAACACAGGGCATTTACTTCAAATAAGAATTACAAAATGTGTATTTTAATGTCAGGCTGTAAACTGAAACCAGTTCTGTTACCGTGAATCATGTGCCCTCCCAAACAAGTCCTATTTAAGGAAGCTTAATTAAAAAATATTTATCTGTCCTTTCATCTTCAGATTCTATTGAACACAATGACTGTGAAAAATGTTATCACAGAATTGTAGAATCAAAGGCCATCTAGTTCCAAGTGACCTGCCATGAGCAAGTACACTTTCCAGTAGACCAGTTTGCTCAAAGTCCCATCCAATCTGGCCTTTAAGAGCACCAGGGACAGTTTCTCTGCACAACCTGTTCCAGTGCCTCACCACACTCATAGTACATTTTTTTCCTAATATCTAATCTAAATATCTCCTTTAAATTTAAATATGAAACATCTTTTGCATCATTAATTTGCCACGATACAAGAAAGACTGGTGTAGGCCTGTCCTGGACCATGGAGTATTATAAGCCTCAACATTCTTACCATATTCTTATAAAGATTATTTCAGAAAGCTATATGAATTGATAAAAGAATTATATCTATGCTAGAAAACTTTTGGTCAAATTTGAAGAAATTAAGTTGTTTCAATATTTTGATTATAAATAAAAGATATTTGATACTGACAGCGATACCCTTGGCTCATAAGCCATCAAAGAGAAAAAAGAAGCTTAAAAATGTTTAAATATTATGCATAGTTAATAAGTCATTCATATAGTTTCCAAATGGAAAGTTGTCACACAAAATACACACCAAGTACTCTGGCAAATTGTTGTCATCTGTGGAGACTAACGGCATAGTCCTTATTCATTTTTTAGAAGTGGTAAATATAGTGACAGAGAGGAAACTTAAGGAGGGATCATCCTAAACATTAATGATGATTTTACTGGTTTATGTGGAATTAAACAAATTAGATTTCTTACTATAATAGCTCCTCTCCTTCTCCCTTCCAATCCCTTCCTAGGGAATTCATCCCTAGGGTGTGGTCTGGAAAGACAATCTCTTCTACTATTTGTAGAAAGAACTTCTGTCCACTTCTATTTCCACCTCTTGACCACTTGTGCTATGCATACATATGGCACAATGAGAGATGAACAAAAGTCAGAGGTGAGTCTAAAAATCCTTGTATGAGTGAGTCTGCAGCTCTTTAGGAGCACATTTCTTAAAGATGTTTACAAAAGGTAGAATTGTAACTCAAAAATGTCAAACCCTATATTTTTCTGTCCAGCAATTAATGATTTTGTCAGTGCTAAACTGTTTGTCAGTCATCTGTTCTGGGGAAAATAAAAACAAAACAAAACAAACAAAATAAACACAGAATAAATAAGTAAGAGAATATAGGAAAAGAAAAAAAAAAAAAAGAATTCTCATGCATTCTCATGCCCTTTCAGTGGCAAACTAGTACCCAGATAAATGTATTTGACAGCTTCAGAATATTCTAGGGACATCTTTAAGTGAATGACTGCAGTACAGAAAGGGTTTAAATATGTAAATATCACTATACGTTATTCTATGTACTTATTCTACTTGTTTAGCATTAACAATTTATGGAAATATTAAGTTACAAAAATAAATTTAAATAGTATAAAATTAATTTAAAATGTCACCATAAATGATTCTACTTTAGTATTATTTCACTGCATAATAATAATAATAATAATAATAATAATAATAATAACAATAACAATAATAATAATACAAGTTGTAGTTTGTTGTTACTGCCTTAGGCAGCTATACTGGTATTTAAGACGTATATTTGAAAATGCAAGGTCATAGTCCTTCATTTATACATACAGAATATATTTTAAAATGAGTACCATATCAAGGGTAAAATCTAAAAATACCTTTTATCCTCAAGATAAATAAAAGATACTATGGCAGCATGAATATAAATATTAAGGAACTGTATGTGTATTCACTTTGAGTTTCCACACATTTGTACCTGCGATATATTTCAAAACTTCATTTACAAGAATGATTTTATTTTCCCCTATGCAATTTTTCCCCCTATGCAATAAGGAAAATGAATGCTCTCTAATATTTTAAAAATTATGCTGTACTGTTGCTTATGGCTCCTAATTTTACTCAAGGCACAGTTCTTGAATACCTCAGTTTATCACAGAGACAGACATCAGTCAATGATAGAAAAATTTTCATTCTAACCCACTTAGGGTACTGATGTCTGTGCTTCAGAGATATTCCACTTTGCACCTGAAATTAGTTTCTGTGTTACACCTATAAAGTGTGATAGAAAAAAAGAAGATATTTAGATAAACCCCACTAAATGGCTCATCTGAAACAAAGCTGAAAATTAAGATATAAATAGCTAAAGTGATTAAGACTGTCAAGTTCTCCTGGGTCCTGTTAGAGAACGAAATAGCTGACGGATTATTATTTATCCCCGAATGTGAGTTTGGGGGATTTAATTAAAGATGTTATATTAAATTTTTCAAAGCCTATTTGAGGCAGTAAATAAAAAATTGCAGAAACACAGTGTGCTGCTGCTAATGGAAAAATGGATAACCAGGCACTTCAGAGGTGTCCATCTCCTAAACTTTTTCATTTTACTGCTTGGAGATTTTTTATTTATAGAAGTAACAGAAACAGGTGATTTTAGGATTAACTTTTCCTAAAAAATGTATCTTTTCCTGAAAAATGTATCTTCTCTATCTGCTAATAGTTTGTTTGCTCACTGATCACTACTGTTACTGTAAAAAACAGTACTTAAATGTATCCCAAAATAAAAAAGAAGAGGTCCATTCAATATACAGACTTAAAATGATTGCAAATAGGATCACAAAAAAGCTCTTAGGAAAAAAAAAAAAGTTCCTGTAAGATGTGAAGCACTCAGAGTAGTGAATTTCTTCAAAATATTTGTAAAATATAAATACAGTACAGCTACAGAATGCCATTCCAAAACTATGTCAGACCTCAGTTTTCATATGTATCATAATAAGTAAAAATGAAGTGGAAGACAATTGAATATCAGTGGCAAACTGTGCCTTTCTTGGCTTACCTGAACTAAGCTAGAAAGCAGGGAAACCACTCAGTGGAAAACATGATGATTTGATCTGAGTCTGGAGGATGCCAGTTTAAAAATTGTTACATCAGACAGCATATTAGACATCCAAGTGAAATTAAATGAGTTTTCAGAGTGAGAAGAGTATGTAGTTTTTTTCCATTGTGAGAAAATAACTGTAAATAAAGGCAAAATATCTCAACACTCTTATGTTTAGGGAAATAGTATCACACCATTCTTCGAGGAAAAAAAAAATCACATAAAAGTGCCTGTAAGACTCCTAAGAAGGAGACTGATTTGGCCAAGAAAATTTCTTGTGGAAAAAAATAGGTCAATATTTCCTACAAGTTTTAAGGAGCCAAGTGAAGAAAGACCTGCAAAATCTCTTCAACTGGGTCAAACTTTACATGTTTTAGCTTCTTCTGGACTGTAGTCAAAACATTTTTCCCCCAAAGCGCAACTTTTAATTCTGGGGTCATTGACCTTGCAGCAAAAAATCTTTGGAGTCTTTCCTGAGACGCTGGTACAGGACCAGTAATTTTTTTCCACCTTGAACATGTTGCCTAGAGAAGTTGTGGGTGCCTCATCAAATGAAGTCTTCAAAGTTTTATTGGACAAGGATTTGAGCTACTTAGTCCAGTAAAAGATGTCCAGTGGGATTGGACTGCATAATCTATTAAGTTCTCTTCCAGCCCAAAACTTTCTGTAATTCTGTGACTATGATAATTTTTACCAATGTGGAGAAGCAGAATAAAAATATAAGGGATCTATTCCACATTCTGCACACATTTTAGATATTTATTTTTGGCTGCAAATTGTTTTCTGCTTTGATTTTCTAGTCTCCTTATTTATCTTTGCATTTTTAAAAGTGTAGAAGTGAAACTCTGGGTTTCATACGTTTTTAACCTACTCAGAAATTATTTTTCAATACTCACAAAAAAAATCAAAACTAAACTAAAGGAAAGTTGAAAACACTCACACATGTTCCCGGGTTTTGGCACCACTTGAAAACACGCTCACATGCACACATACACACACACACACACAGCAGCAAGAAAAGCTTTCTCTATTCAAAGGTGTAGCACTACTTTTATAATACTTGTTATCCACTATTGCCATCTAAAGCTTACTCTCTTAATGCTGATTGGATATTTTTGCTGAGGCATGTAGCAGTGAAGCATGAAGCAGTATTTTCCATCTACTGACATATCAAAAGGTAGCTTATCGGATCATCTTAGTTTGCCATTTTCCCTGCATCAACAGGTACATTCTTTGGTCATCTAGTCCTTGTTCCTTCGGGGAGGGGGCCTTTCTCGTTACATCTCGTATCCTCGCAACCGCCTATTACAACAGAAAGTAAAGCAAAATATGGAGCGCCTACAATTTCTTCTTAATACTAAATGAAAAAAAAAAAGTTTGAAAAGCTAATTAAAAAAAAAAAGAAAAAGAAAACACAGAGAAAAAACATGAGGCCACTATCTCGAAACCACACAAAATTTCAATTAGGGACAAATGAAATTCTTAATGTTTAAATTCTTATATGACTGGAGCATAATTTTTGTTATTTTGAAGACAAAGGTTAGATGTACTCTATATAAATAAACTTTGTGTGTGTGTGTGTACTGAAGTAAAATTGCTTCTTTAATTATCACGGCAGCTGGAATCTCATCGTAACTTCAATTTTTGCTATTTGACTGCAATGCTAATTCTCAACTCATACAATGGAAATCAAAATTAACAAAAAAAATAGAACTTTCCATTTCATCTAAAATACATAAAAATCTACATAAATACCTGCTTAACATTATAAGTACTTGCTGAAATGAGAGGACTACAGGAAAACTGAAGCTAATGGCTGTGTCACTTCATATAAATGACACATACCCATCATGTTCCCAGGGAGTGCCCTGTGTAATGAATCCTATGCTTGTAGTGTCTGGCAGCTGGTGAGAGAACAGGAGTGGGTGATGAGAATATCTCAGTATAAATCCAACCCCATCGGAGTCTGAGAAGGCAGAGCTCCTGTACTTTGTCCCCAACTCTTCATGATGAAGTAATGTATGCAGTGACCTAATTGTAATAGTAATTATACTTTTCTATGATAATTTGAGCAACAAAATATGAATGATACTTTAAAATATGAAAACAGTGCTAGTATTCTGTAATGAGATCATGAAAGAATGGTGTTTTGTTGTTGTTAAGGTTTTTTGCTGTTGCTTGTTTGTTCCATTTTGTTTTGTTTTTAATTTTGAATGTTGAAATTTGGTCTATGTTAACATTAGTTCGACTCACAAGAAGTCGCGGTTTTGTAATATGTGGTGTTTCCTTCTGCTTATAAAAGGATTTTGAGTATAAAGAGATGTATGTCTAAGGAGCAGAGGGAATAGAAAATATTGTCAACAACTGTCCATAAAAAATAATGCTGATAAATACTAACAAAAGCAACATAGCACTGAGTATATTTCCCCATGACAAACCCCTTCTGTGGTTTGGCTGCTCGAAGTCAGTGTCAACTTAGATACAAGCATTGGTATCTGGCCTTGAGAAGAGGTCAGAAAAAATCTCTGCCAGGAAATTGCTTCTGGCCCTTTATTCTCTGGTCTTTTGCCTAAGAATTCTTTTCAAGTAGAGACACCTGCACTTGCTCTCAGCTTGAGGGAGGTCATCTAATGCAGATGTGCCCATGACTGGCCTTGTCCTCAATGACCCAGAGCATCATGGTAAACTTCAAGCTGCAGCTTGTAAGTGCCTTGTCACACTGGATATGCTCACAATGCTCCTGCTGACCCAACCCAGTGTCATGGACCTGCTCAGCTGGCTTTGGACACATGTATGGGGGTTCCGCTCTTGCTACATCATTGCTGTATGCTAATCCTGGCTCACCATTCTTTGCAGAGCCATGCCTGCAATTGCTGTCCTTTGAAAGACTACAAAGAAATACTAGCCAGCAAAACTGCTTGCATCTTCTAAAGTGGTAAGATCAATAGAACCAGTCAGACTTTCTGAAATAAAATAGGGTTTAGTTAAGATTAAATATATAAAATTGACCTTTAATTTGTCTTTATACTGTCTTTAGTTTCTGTGTACCTTTGGAATAAATTAGTAACCAATTTAATTTTAGGAAGTTGGGTTAGGCTCTTACATAGCCTGAAAGGAAAATATTAACGGGTACCAAACCTTGTGATTTTCAAGGCCTGAGTAGCTTCTATCACTCTGAGGTTCATTCTGTCATATGGACAGCATTACAGCTTTGTTGGGAAAACAGATTCTGAAGTTTAATGCGTACTATTTAATAAGGTTGGTATTATGAGAATCCTCTCCATAATATGTTTTAGGACTTCCACACATTCTGCAAGCTTGAATTAGGTAGAATGAGCAATGAAACAATCCTGGATGAATAATAAGTTAATAATAAATAAATAAACAAATAAGTATCTGGTAGCTCCTGAATAGAGCAAGCCATTAAACTTTTCCATTCACACACTCATGAATCTTCTGATTTAACCTTGCAGTAAAGGTAAAGAACTACAAAGGCTTGGGATATTTTCAGCTACATTATATACATCTTTCATGAATCTATATTCTGAATACTGCTAAAATGCTCAATGAACTGAAACAAGGTTACTCAAACACTAGATGATGTAACTGTAAACAACTAGCTTTAATTCATACTGAAACAAGAAGAGTTCCAGAGAAGTTTATACATTCTATTATGTATGTGCCTGCCAGGTTAATGCATATGAAGTATATGTATTGGAATTGAGGCTTCTGACTTACAACTCTTCTAGGAATTGAGGACACAGTAAAAATAATAACAATATAAATATAAAACAATATATAAAAATATAACATTAATAAATAACAACAAAAACCAAAAACAAAACACACACACACACACAAACATACAAATAAAACCCTGCACATTACCAAGGAAACATACAGTGTGTAGCCACTGTTCCACAACTGCTTATTAATTATCTAGCAAAATATGAAACTTGCAGCAATGGAAAATAGAAAGTCTGCATAAAATTGTGGACTTTATACACAATCTTACCTCTTCTTTTACAACTGGCATGAAACCAGTAACACAATCTTACAGTTGCTAAAAACAAGGCATTCTTGATGGAAAGAGGCATATAACAGAGACAAGTATCAGATCAGATAAAAATCCAAATTGATTATGCATCTAACATTGTTAGGCATATGCCTGTGATCTTCTGATGAATCTTTATCATGGAAGACTTAGATATGCTCTTTGTTCTGAAAATTTTGTTGTTGTTATTATTCTGATCATTCTAAGGGGACTGCTTTGGTAAAAGTCTATACTATTTTTTTTCAGGAAAAAAAAATCATAATTAAACTTTGGTAGACTTGCATAAAAACTGACTTTCTTCTTCCCACTTTATTTCCCTATTAATCAGCAGTCTCTAGCAGTCATATTAGATTGGCAAGATATATATGTGAGGGAACATTTCTACAACTTAAAAAGATGTTATTTTTTTTTCAATAATATAATCAAACTAATGTAATTTATATCACTTAATATCAGCATAACTGTAGGTAGTATTTAAAATGTAAAATAAAGTAACTAAAAGTAGGTAGCATTAAAATGGCAACTAGCTCTTCATATTAATTATTTAAATTTCCACTATTCTCATTTCAGGTAGAACTCTCAGGAGCACTTAGCAGCAACTTACTGCTGTTTCACTGAGCATATGGGTGCCTCCATGGGAGTAAAGCTAAGGTGGACTTAAGCAACTTGCAAAGCCCAACTATAGCTTATTAGAAAATATGTAGCTGAAGCATACAGTAAAACCAAAGCACTGTGCAATAGAGAAATGGTTCAATGATTTTTCAACCCTAGGGAACTTTTCTAATCATCTTGTCTGAATTCCTACATACCACCAAAGAATTCAATTCATTACTTCTTGTATCAATCCCTTGTCTTCCAATTAAGCTGTAGAAATTTCTTTTTTTAGAAACCCCACAGCTGAAAGGATAGTATCTGATACATTTTGCCCGATTTCTTATTAAGCTATTTCAAAGTACAATTTCCCTATAGGTTTATTGATAAGTAAACAAGTTTGATGGAAGTATTTGTCTGATAAGTGCCTTAAAACAACAAATAAATGCAGAATTATTTTCTGAACATTTATAAGCTTTCCATATACACTCCCTTTACTAACGGTAATGCTCCAAAACCAGTTATAAAAAATCATGTTAGTATTTTGCTGGTTTATAACATACCTCTTATAATAATTAAACAAAATAGTCTTGTAAAGATATATTATTACAGACAAGCTATCTGTTTTACAGATAATCTTTCTGTTTCATAGTTTTATGATTTTTCTCTAAAATTAAGTGTGAGGCAAGAGCTCATATCAAGTTTTATCAATAATAAGTCTGCAAAATGAAACACAGCTGCTTTTTACATGACTTATGAGAAGAAACACTTCTGATGCTGATAACTATCCTTGCTTCTGTTTAAAAACAAACACCAAAAGTTATCTTCTTTTTTTCAGTCCTAGAATGCACTTGTACATTAAGCATGTGTGGGTCTCAACGGCTGCTTATTAAGCAGTAGCCTCTTATTAGTAGTCAGTGCTACTACGCAAGAATAGCTATTGCGCCTGCGCATGTGACTGAATGAACCCAGAAGCTCCGAAAGCTGGGAAAGTACCCGTGCAGTCAAAGAAGTATTTAGAAGACAGAAGAACCAACTAGAAGGAGGGGGGGCAGCCCACGACACAGAGCCTCATGCACGGTGCATGATGGAGACTGTGATTGGACACGGAGCCTCGTGCACAGCGCGTGATCGAGGCTGTGATTGGACAGAAGTTACGAAACCAGCGCGTGTCGCGGATGTGGTTGGGTGTACGGGTATAATACTGGGAGCGTCCCGGGGAATAAATGAGATCTGCTTCCACTGCATCGGTGACTGAGGGAGTCCGTCTGAACGAGCACGGACAGCCTCGGGTCGGAAGGATGGACAGCCGCGGGAGGGGATAGCAACAAGCGTGCTTTAATAGGGAATGGAATTCGCGCACAAGTATCAGAAAATTACAGACATTGAAAAATATCTCAAACTCTTTCTAAAAATGGCAAGATTTTCAGAAGGGCAACCACAATAAATTTTGGGATAGTTGAATTGGATCTGTAGAGACATTCAGGTACATCATTAGTCCATAGGAAATTGGACATATCTTGTATATTGTGCTACTCTTTTTGTAGGAACATTTCATACAAATATTGCACAAAAAACACACTGTGTGAAACAAATCAATTTCAAACTCAGGGCATGAAAATTTAGGGATGGCATAGACTGGAATTGCCAGTATGTTCCTGCTTTGAAGTAAGCTTTGCAGGTGAGAAAATATCCTTTCTTAAAGTAGTTATATAATTGGAGAAACGATGTATTATTTTAAAAATCACCAAATTTCAGAAGATCGTTTATTTTTCTGTTAGCATATCAGGCATGAAAGCTTGACTGTATGCTTTAAGGATGTTCTGATAATTTCTAACTGTTATTAGTTGAACTTAAGAAAGTTAAAATTTATTGTTTGTCAATAGTATTCACTGGTCTTACTTAATGAACATTATTTAAATTTCACTATGAAGGCAAAATTATTAACTATCTGGTGGACTTTTCTGATTTATTTGTTGGGTTTTTTTTTTGCTTTTGTCATAAGATTTTTGTTCTTTATTAATATTAATTAATAGACCTGCAGAATAATCAAATGAGATGACAGAATAGTAAAGCCATTTTACAGTTAGGTAGATGAGGCAGAGACTTTGATGATGAATCACAGAATGGCTTGGATTAAAGGGAACCTTAAAGATCATCTAGTTCCAGTCCATCACAAAATGCCACCTTATTTTTAGATGATCAGCTTTTGATGCCAGATGTTTATTATTCAGCATGATTGGACCTATGTAGCTCTTTGTATGCTCAGAGCGTATCTCTCACTAAATATATTGTTGTGAGATAGCTTTTAATTTTACAAATTGTACTGCAGTTGACTTTTCTTAAACTTGGGAGATTAATTTTACATGAATAACTAATGCATTTTAGAGTGTGTTAAACCAATCAAAAATCTGAAGAAAACACTAGAGACTGCCTTCCTTGCCTTTTTTATATGGATGTTTTTCATCTTAAAACTTTCCAACTCTCAGAAATTTTCAGAAGTTTTAGAAAGCTGATATACATTTAAATTCAATCTGATCATAAAACAAACAAACATAACCAAGTGAACATAAAGCACCATCCTTTTTCCCCTGACCAGTAGTAATTTCCTCCATATTTACTCCTGGCTAAGGTCAAGACATAGACTTATATTTTCATAGACACACATGCTCTAAGAAATCTAGAAATTGAACTTTCCTACCAGAAAGTTAGGTTAATTTATGTCTGTAAAGATCAGAAAAATTATGTACATTTGATTTCGTATAAAACTATCTAAAATTGTCTTTGACACTCCCATGTTGCACTCAAATTCCTATGTGATTCTATCCATTATGGTCCACTCTTTTATAAGGCTGGCAGTATTATTACTGTCCTTGAATTTCACTGGAAGGTGAGATTCCCTATTAACAAACCACAGAAGAAAAAATTGTTTTATATGTTAAGAATTGATTTTGGCAGTGTATATGATTTCTTTTTGCAATAAATTATGTATAGAAAATTAATAGAGTTGAGAATATGTCTTAAGAATTTATTGGTACAAATACGATTTTTGACTTTAATTTATTGATTGATATTCATGGTCGACATGTGATTTTTATCATGGTGCCTTCAAAACTACACAGTATTTTTATTCATTTACTGGGTATTTCAGAATATAGTTTAGTTGAGTGAACAAACATTTCCTAATGTAAGACAAGAAAGAAAAAATGAAATTATGAGATGGGTTTATTTATTACTACGCTAAGGATTAGAATAATTCAGTTGTAAGGGACCTTCAAATATCATCAAGTCCAAGCAACTGATCCCTTCAGGGCTAGACAAAAGATAAAGCAAATTTATCAAGGTATTTTTACTTATTTGCTTAATTACTTATTTGCACAGTTATATCTGAGACCATCAGATAACTCCGAACAGATACAAGTCCGTGGAACATGAAGAGATCCATCTCAGGAGGTTCTGAGAGAGCTGGCAGATGTAACTGACTGGCTTCTCTCCATCGTAGCTGAAAAGTCATGACAGACAGATTAAGTTCCAGTGACTGGAAAAAGGACCTATTTTTGAGAAGGATACAGAGGAAGATTCTGCAAACTAACGACTTGTTACACTCTTCTCAGACCCCACCAAGATCTTAGAGCATATTCAATTGGAAAATAGGTTGAAACATCAGGAGGCCAAGGGGGTGATTAGAGAGAGCCCACATGGTTTCACCAAGGGAAAATCACACTTAATCTTGTGGTCCTCTATGACTGAGCGACAATGTTTAAGGGAAGGGCAACCTATGTTATCTATCTAGATTTCTGCAAGATCTTCAACACAGTATCTCATTCTTCTCTCCAAGCTGGAAAGATGCAGATTTGACAGGTGGTCTATAAGTTGGATAAGGAATTGGTTTAATGGCCACATATAAAAATTATAATGAATTGCTAGTTGTCCAAATAGAAATGGGTAACAAATGGTGTCCCTCAAGGGTCTGTACTGGGGACAATAGTTTTCAGCTGTGTCCTTAATGGTATAGATTGTGGACTGAAGGGCACTCTTAGCAATTCTGTAGATGACACCAATCTGGTATCACAGTTGATACACCAGAGAGAAGGGTTGCCATCCAGAAGGACATGTACAGGATAGAATAAATTGATTCAGGTTAATTTAGTGAAGTAGAAGATGGACAAGTGAAAGGTTCTCCACCAGGAGAACCTGTATTGGCACTAATTTCATTGAGAGCAGCTCTGCAGAGAAGGAGTTGGGGATACTGGTAGATGAAAATTTAACAGGACCTAACAGTGCGCAGTTGCAGCCCAAATTTAAATCACATTTTGGACTACATAAATGGAAATGTTGACAGCAGGCCCAGAGAAATTGTTCTTCCTCTCTACCCTACCTAGAATACTGTGCCCAATTCTGGAATCTTCAGTATAGGAAAGACATAGACGTCTTAGAACAAGTCAGAGGAGGGCTGGAGTACCTCTTCTATGAAGATAAGCAGAGAGAACTGGGTTGTTTAACCTAATGGACTCTTTTTTTAGGCTATGGGAAGGGCATTCAGTGTTTAAAGGACACATATGGGAAAGGATGAAAGACTTTTCACCAGGGCAGGTAGTGATAAAACCATGGATTATGACTTCAAATTGATAAATGGTAGTTTTAATTTATATACTAGAAGGTTGTTTTTTTTTTACCCTAAGTACAGTTACACCCTAAAACAAACTGCCCAATGAGACTGTGGATGTCCTATCCATAGAAGTATTCAAAGCTAGGTTGGATGGAATTTTTGGCAATCTGATATGTTACAAAGAATCCTTGTTCCTAGATGATCTTTAAAATCATAGAATCCCAAAGTGTCTGAAGTTGAAAAAGATTCATATGCATAATTAAGTCCAACTCCTGGCTCAACATTTCAGGTAGGGACTACCTAAAAACTAAAGCATATTTCTGAGATCACTGTCCAAATAAATCTTTAACTTGGCAGCTGGTTCCAAGTTGTTACCTCCTTTTCAGGCAATGCCATATCTGCTTCCCTGGGAAACCTGTTCCAGTCTCCCATCACCCTCCCAGTGAAAAATATCCAAGCTGAATTTCTGCTGATGAAACTTCATGGCATTCCTTTGACTCTTCTCTCACCAGAGAGAAGAGAGCAATAAATTTTATGTAGCAAAACATTTTAATTTCAATAGTGTTTCAAGTTGCCTTTTCCTTCCCTTGCTTTCCCTTCCATTCCCTTCCCTTTCCTTTCATTATTTTTATACAAATATTTCCATGCTGGAGAAAAAAAAAGCCTTGTTAAAGAAAAAAAAATTATATAATTGTTTCAAGGCTGAAACATTTGGGTGGTTACATAACAGAGAACATTTTAAAAGATACAATGAATATTCTTTGTAATATCAAGATTATGTACATACATACAACATATCAAGATATGTTACACATACATACTTCTGTATGTGTAACACATTTTAGGTATAATAAAATGGCATGTGGATATTGATTTATAAGCACTTTATAGAATCAATCAATTTTTATATAACATACTAATTACATATGTACATGTATTTCATTTATAAAAACATGATTGAATCTATCAAAATTTACAACAATATTTGTTTAATCTAATCTGTGACTCAGATCATCAAATTTCCTCATGTTTCTTTTACAGGTTCTTGCTTTAGTGCATGTTCTATGGGAACTGGGCTTGTTTAGCTTGAAAAAAAGAAAGGCTCCAGGGAGATCTCATTGTGGCCTTCCAGTTCTTGAGGGGATCTTATAAAAAGGAGGGAGACCAACTTTTTACATGGACTGACAGTGATAGCACAATGGGGAAAGAATTTAAATTAAAAGAGGGGGATTTAATACAAGTTTATAAATATCTAAAGGGAGGTGGGAGGAAAATGAATGAAGTCAGACTCTTTTTCGATGATGCGTAGTGATGGGACAAGGAGCAATGGTCTAAAATTTGTACATAGGAAGTTTCATACTATCATGTGAAATAAGTTCTTCACAGTGAGGGTGACAGAGCTCTGGAACAAGCTGCCCAGAGAGGTTGTGGAGTCTTCTTCTATGCAGATATTCAAGACCCTTCTGGACATCTACCTGTGCAACCTGTTATAGGGTACTTGCTTTAGCAGGGGGGTTGAACTTGCTCTCTTGAGTACTTTCCAACCCCTGCAATTCTGTAATTCTGAGGTTTAGGCTAGATCTTACAAGAAATTCTTAGGGGGTGGTGAAGCACTGAACAGGTTGCCCTGAGAAGCTGTGGATGCCCATCCCTGGAGGTGCTCAAGGACAGATTGGATTGGGCCATAGGCAGCCTGATCTAGTGGTTGGTAACCATGCCCACAGCATGCCCAAACTTTAAGGTCCCTTCCAACCTAAGCCATTATAAGAGTTTATGAATCTGTGAAAAGGTTGCTTGTCTGAGTCTTAAAAAATCAGAATGAAGACATCACTGTGAATTGAATGTGTACATGATTATTACTTATTAGAACTGACCACAACATATTTTTTGAGACTGTTAATGAAATAAGTATTTATTCTTCTGCTATTCAGAGTAGATACAAATAAAAGATTTCTAAATTTAAATTTTCTACGTGTGCCTTTCTTCTTGAGAAGAAAAACCCACAGAATTAAAGTCGGTGTTCCCTGAAGTGTGGAACATACCAGTTTTCCTACCGATCCATTTCTACCTATTGCTATAGTATCTCACAGCTACCAGGCAAAGACACTTCATATCATAGAAAGCAAATATAATTTCAAGAGCATTGCTCTGGAAACAATATTGAGAAAAACAAATTAAATAAGAAATGTGATTTTTAAACATTTTCTCTTATACAAGACAAAATTTGGCATTTCCCTTATTAAATATTATTCAAAATATAATACAGTGATTATATTTGTAAATTTTGTCTACATATTTTAAGATTTTTTAAAGAAAATCATTACATTTAGTCTAACCTCAAAATGAGCCCTAAGTATGAGTCAAAACATTAATCTGTATCCCCTGAAACTTGTGATGAAGAATAGAGATCGGATGCATATTAAGAGACATCAATACAGTGCCAAAGAATACATGGATTCTATAACTGCAGTGCTTCAAGAAAGACAAAAGTTTCTTCTAAGAAAAGAGAGGTCATAATTAGATTGATTGCTCCCATTAATTGAAATGTCAAAATAAGCACAAGTAAAGACGGTCAACAAAATGGAGACCAAAAAGCAACCCATAGGAACAATTTCAGAAGCACGAGGAGGAATTAATTTGCTGTCTATTGAAAAGAAAGAGATCTGTATGTGGCAGCGAGGAAGACTTTTCTCATTTTAAATTTTCTTATTTTAAAGTAACAGGGAATGGAGATAGGACAAAGAAAGGACAGAAAAAAGCACGTTTTAATTCTGAAGAGAAGAAACAGCTAAAACAAGTACTACTCGCTCAGAGGATGATTAAAAGCAAAAGAAAAGAAGATGAGTGTCATGGTTTTATGATTTTCGGTTATTGGTATTCCACATCATAACATCATGTAGTGTATGTACCTGGTTCTCAGAAGAGAAGGACTGCTACATTCCCCACAGTACTTTGCTCCTCTGTTACCATTTCCGGACAGAGGGAAAAGATAAAAACTTGCAGATCATGAGACCTCATCCCTTCTCTTTCCACCCGTCTCTTGTCCTGGCAGCACCTCGCTCCCCAGCCGTCTTATCGTCGGTGGTAGAGTAAGGCCTACCTTGATTTTGGGACATTCTCTCTCTCTGTATTGGATTTATCAGCTTAAATTGTAATTATATTGTATTATAGTGTGTTGTTTTGCATTCCGATATCTTATTTAGTAAATTAGTTTGTTTCTCCTCAGATTGTTGCTGCTGTTTTTGCTCTCAGGCCCATTTCCTTACCCTTTTTCCCTTATCTCTTTTCCTTGGGCGTGGGTCCGTGTGTCTCCCGTCCCATTTGTCACGGAACCGGGCCGAACACCCATAAACCATTGACAAAGAGAGCATTTGGAGTGTTTAGTTTATTAGGGAACTCGAAAGCAGAATAGAAAAAAAAGCATGAGAAACAATATTACACCCCCAGCAGTTAGATTTTAGGAGATAAGGCAAAATGGTGATCAGAATTAGAGGAAAAGATAAAACAGCTTATCATTTGGCAAATCCTGTTTATACTTCCCAGATGAAAGATGGGATATCATGCAAGAGACTTCAAAAGTTTGCTGTAATCGAAGACAAAGCAGGAAATAAATCAGAGATTTAAAAATATCTAGAGAGTTATCAGCAAAGAAATTATTACTCAGGATTCAAGGAAGAGATGCATGATAGAAAATCTAAGACAGCATTATTAATTTGAAAAGAGATAATAGAGGAAACAGCATCTCCCAGAATGAAAGAAAAGCTTGTTGAATATTCACTATTTCTATTGGTACACACATAAATTGATAACTCTTGGGATCCTAGTATGAGTGCAAAGAAAAGAAGGAATAACAGTCAAAATATGCCAACATTATCAGATAATTCAGTGAGACTGTTAAAAAGTGAATAATTTCCAAAGAGATTCAGAGAAGCAGTATAACTTTTGGTATGTTGAGTATCTTTTTTTTTTTTTTTTTAATTAGCCTTCCAATTTAGAGATTAAGTAAACAACATCATTACTGCTTAACTTCACTTTGCTGATTGAGCAAAGTGAAAAGTTAGGTTGTGGAAGATCAAAACCAGGCCTATGGAAAACAATTGCTGTTTATATTTATACAAATACATTTATATAAATATAAATGTACTCAGTATGAAAAGTCAAAAAGACCTCATCAAGCAGAAGGTTTAATTTTCCTCCTTTTACCGAACAGCTGCACCTAGAAACAGTAGTATGATTCTGGGTCAGTTAATATTGCATGCTGGGTACAACAATGCTATACTAATACTACTATCATAATAGACTAAGAGATCTCCAATGTCACTGAATCTAATTCACTTCTGCTTTAAGAAATTATATTACATGTTAACCCTTAATTAATTAGTACCTGTAATGTACAATTAAATCCAAATTACCAGGTTGCTCGTATGGGATTTATGAGTGCATCCTTCTTCCTATGCTTTATTGAAAAATAATTGAAAATTTAAATTGTAAGGTTCCATGACTGGACCAACAAATAAGAAATTATTTCTGATGAATTCTTCTATGCAAGCACGTTTTTAGACAAATTGCCTATATATATATATATATTTTTTTTTATTTTCCAGAGACATTTTGAAACAAAAGTCCACAAGTCAAACCCTTCCACCTCTCAGATTGAATAAGGGCAGGGAATTATTTAAAGGTGAAGGAAATTGTTGTTTTGCTGATGTGACCAAACTCATTTCTCAAATTATGTTCTGTTTATAACTGTAAGTAGAAACCAATATGAAGTACAAAATCCTAACATTTAAATAAAACAAATAAAAATACAATTTCTTTGTAAACTCATCGGGAAAGTCAGAACAAATTGACAATTGAAAAATCAAGTTTTTTTCTAGGCACTGTGTGACTTCAGCTACAACAAAGTTAGCAAAAGAACATCTGCAATGAAATTAATGGAAAAAAACGAGAGATATTTTAAATGAGAATCTCATTAATTTATGAAAGTAGATGGACAATTTCTTAATAGTCATTAATATATAGGACAGAAACTGTGTTTTACTTTTATGAACCATACTAAGACATGAAACATTTATTTTTAAATACTCTGAAACACTTTGTAAATAGTAATTTGTGTTTTTATTTGATCTTCATGATGTGAAGCCAAGCCAAGCTACAGTCCTGATTAAGTGAAACAATAAGCATATATATTCATAAAATATTACTAAGTGCATCAAGCACATTTGGTTCATTATGGTCAATGAGATAACTCATATATTCGTAGCTTTGAATGTCCTTAAATATTTTGCTAGGTTACAAATGAATACAAAAATGATTTTAGTACACATAAAAATATTTCAGGCTTGGTTTATTAAGCAGTGACATAAAAAATAAAAATTACATCAAATTTATTAAAATGTTGAACAAGCAGTAACTAGACTGATTTCAAAGGAGGACACTGAGAAATTAAGTAAATAATGAAGTTTGAATGAAATGGAAATTTGGATTTCTTTAAAGAAAAATCTAAAGTCTAAATTACAAAGGATATCTAACATTCACTCCTGAAAAAGACACAGAATTTTTCTGACGAAGCCAGATCATCTTTTAATAATAGTGCATAAAATTCCTGCACACAGACATTTCACCTATTCAGATGGATCATCTCAAACACTTTCTATCATTACCTTCCTATTTATTGCTTCATGACTTGAAAACCTGTCCCCTATGGAGTCATATGAAACAAAGTCCTGATTCGTTTAGTAGCTATTATTCACTCTCCTATTTTCTCTGTTTACAGAATAAGATTCAGCTTTATGATCTTAGTAGGTTTTGACTGTTGCCCTTCAGTGACATTCTCAGACATTCTCAAACAAAACTGAACTTAGACATCTAATCTTGATCCCAGTGATTCATGCTTATAACAGAAAGTTCTGAAGTTGAGTGGTACAAATATTCCCAGGAAAGTTATGGCTTAATGTCTTCTATTTAGTCCCCATTAAGATTTTAGTGTAACATGGTTTCACTATTATCATTTAATTATTTTGAAAATTTCTAATGATGGTAACATAGTTGTATGAGTTTTTATGTCTGTTGTGCATCAATTCATAAAGCACTATTTATTTTCTGTTTAATTGCAGAGGACAGAGGATTCATTATCAGTGGTTCGTTTTCTTTTGTGATTGTGCATCATGTATTACTTTTAGATGCAATTAAACTTTTAAATGTTAACATTATGTTAAACACCGTCTGCAAAAATACTTTACAGTTTTACGTTATTAAATACTAGTTTCAGTTAAATTACTTCTGTCTCAGAAAAGACTAGTAATTAAATAAGATTCTATTATGGTAAGATGGAGTTTACAGTCTTAGAATATTTGGAGGTTGTAAAATTTTCTGATAAAGCTAATTGACATTTGTAAAAATAAAGAAAGATTAAAGAGTTTTAAAATGGAATCTTAACCTGAAATTAAGCATAGTTTTGGCCAGGAATCCTTCTTAAAAATAATCACTTCTATGTGTTTGTCTTTATTAGAAGAAAACAAACACACATTCACACTAACATAAGCAAACAACCCACAGGACAACACTTCCAAGCAAACATTTAAAATAGCTAACAACTTGTCTTGTGAGAGGTGAATCGTCCCTAGAATAAAAGCTACCACAAGCTAAGCAGACTCGCAGAATACTGCAGCCCAAACTGTTAAACCATAGGCTCTCACGTGAACTTAACAGTTTAACCAAACATTTCAATACCACTGCAGAGGCTGTTCCCAAAGCAATGTGGACCTACACATAAGAAGTCCATTCATTGTATTTAATTCAGTTCTACCATGAGACTGCACCTTAGTACATAAGGTTTGTTCTTTGTTTACCTCTGCAAGTAAAATATTGTGACAATTTTAACTGCACTGTTGATTCAAGGATAAGAAAAAAAGTATTGAATAAACTAAGGAGACAGAGGACTTTATTGACCTCTTAAAAAAAAAAGTCAAATCATAAAGTATTGTTTTTAAAATATTGTCTTTTTTACAGACTTCTGAAGAAAGGAACCATTTAAATTGCACAAAGATAAAATTGTTATATGGAATTGAGCTTTAGGAGTCAATATATTATGTTAGATAAAAATGTCATATTATCCCTTTCCTGTATCAATTCATCTACTAAGCCTTTTCAAAGAAAGTTTGAAAACACTGACATTTACAACATTCAATCAGTGACTTTGTGGTGGTACTATAAATACCTGTGTAGCAAGAGGAGAAGTGAGAGACTATTTGCAGGAACCAAGGATTATGACACATTTGCAATCACCCACACCATCAGCATTCATACAATAAAATGGATGATGATAAAAAATGTACACCTGAGGGGAACATATTATCTAAGTCTAGCATAAGCGGTGTAAATGCTTCATTACCATGGAAATTGTGCACTGTACATGACAGCAGAGAAAGTCAGTGGAGACAGGCCATTTTAATGTTTATTGATAATATGATCACAGGTGTGCTTTTAATCATTTCACCACTTTAGAATTCTCATCAACTGTCACTAATAGTTTCATATGATGAGCACATTGCCCTTGTGACATACAAATAAACCTAGAGTTACCTATACTGCGTATTAACTGGCAAACCATCCACTCTAGTGTAAGAGTACAACTCCAGAAAGTCTTTTTATTTACTGTACTAGAGTTCACTCAGCCTCTCCTTGATGTCCTCTGGCACGTGCCTTTCATGTAAAGTGTAGCTGACGTTACAAAAGTACACAGAAGTTTTGAAAGTGTTCTCTCAAAGAAGAAATGCATTCTAGGTGAAAATGGGATGCTGGAGAAGAAGGAAAGAATTCAGAGTATAATTTCAGCTTTAAGACTAAAAAGCTTTGATTATGTAGGGACAGATCATTAAACTGAAAACCAGGACTGTCTTAATTCATAAGGCCACCTGGACTGCAGATAGATATTTTGCGTTTTAAATTTCAGAAAATCTTAATTGAATGTGTTGTATGTGAAGCTCCAAATTAGCTCTAAAACATTCAAGTGTCTGAGGTGAAGTTAAGCCAAGAATATGTAATTCAGGAAGAAGTATTCATAACAGGAAATAAATATTGTGCTCTTTGTGTTCATTAACATCTTCATCAATGAACTGACAGTGGGATCAAATGCATCCTCAGCAAGTTTGCAGATGGCACCACACTGTGTGGTGCAGGCAACATGCCTAATGGATGGGATACCATTCAGAGAGAACTAGTCAGGCTCAAGCTGTGGGCCAGGAGAACCTCATGAGATTCAGCAAACCCAAGTGTATGGTCTTGCATCTGGGTTGTGGCAATCTGCACTATCAGAATAAGCTGGGAGGCAAAAGGATAGAGCACAGCCCTGACAAGAAAGACTTGGGGTAACTGGTGGATAGCAAGCTGAACATGAACCAGTAATGTGCCATGGAAACCTGCAGAGGAAACCGGATCCTGGGCTGCATGAAAAGAAGTGTGACCAGCAGGTCAAGGGAGGTGATCCTGTCCCTGTATCTGTGCAGATGAGACCTGAGAGCTGATAGAGCCCTTTCAGAGTCTAGAGGAGGACGATAAGAAAGAAGGAAACAGACTCTTTAGCAGTGCCTGTTGTGATAGGGGAAATGGTTTCAAACTAAAACAGTGGAGAACTAGTTTGGATACAAGGAAGAAGTTTTTTACAATGACAGGGGTGAGGCACTGGAATAGGCTGCCCAGACATGTCGTGGAAGCCCTGTCATTGGAGACATTCAAGGCCAGGCTGGACCAGGCTTGTACTAATCTGATCTAGCTGTAGAAGTCCCTGTTCATTGCAGGAAGTTGGCCTAGTTGACCTTTAAGGGTTCCTTCCAACACAAACAATTCTATGATTCTATGACTTCGTGATTCTACTGTATTGTGAGGATGCAGGTAGTCCATACACAGTTTCACAAAACATTTAGCTAACAAATCATAGATTGATGTTCATAATGATTTAATCAGAAACTCATTATATTGGTTCTTTGTCCCGTATACCTGAGTCTTAGATTCAAAGAATCATAGAATCCTCAGAGCTGGAAGGGACATTTAAAGGTCATCTAGTCCAACTCCCCTACAAAGAACAGGGACACCTGTTGGGAAACTCCCCAAGTTTCCCACAGGGTCACCCCCCACGGCACGGGAAGCTCAACACTCAATATGAGTTCACAGCTTCCACTTTATTGTAGCAACACACCATCTTATATAGCATATATGCTTCCAGGGATACAGGGTCTATGCGACCAAGCGTATAAGAGAACAATACCGTTACCCAAGCTAATTTTGTGTACAGTACATGTTGTTAAGTACAGAACTCTACTAGAAACACCACATTCCATGCAGGTATAACTTGCCCCTTTCATCTAAGATTACATCGTAAATCATTAGTAAATCAGTAGCTACGTGCTGCCGAGCAACCTGCCCTCCAACAATTCCCCCCTTTTTCTTTTAGGGCTGTAAGGCAAAACAATCCGTAGGATTGTGCCCCCCTTGATCTTGTAGCCAATCACGAATGATGTCCGAATCCTTGTTGTCAGTCACAACAAGTGCAGCTTTTGGCGCGGTAGCACGCAGCAGACAACTATACAATATCCTAGCAACTATCACAAGTAGAATAATGATTAAGATCCATTTGAAACCTTCCATAATAATATCATATATCCAAGGAGTAAGACCTGGAAACACAGAAAGCAACCAATCATCAATAGGATCATGATCCTTAGTAATGGATCGAGTGTGATTAAGCAACCAATGAATTTGTTTTTGAATCGATTCGCTATGATCAGAAAGATTAAAACAACACATTCCATCGAATTCCTTACAGCCATGCCCTTGAGCAAGTAAAAGAAAGTCTATAGCGGCTCGATTCTGGAATACAGCATGGCGAAGGCTGTTCATATCTTCTAACATTTCTTCAAGGATCTCTGAAGTATGATTGCTCTGTTTAACAGTCCAGCAAGCAAGATGTTCAATCTGCTTCAAGGCTTGGGCAGCAGCAGCTCCTGGGGCTAGAAATGAGGCGAAAATTCTAGCAGTCACACTCCACAACTGTACCTCGTCAGAACAGGTGCTGTCAAGGATTTTGAGAGACCGACACTTTTTGTGAGAAGCAGTCTTAAGTTCCTTATCAATCTTTAACCATTCTATAAAATAATAGCACTAATCATATTAATAATATAACTATCATAATTCAATCAGAGCCTCGATTGACAACACACTAAACATAAGATACAAGGCAAACAGCATAATGACAAGAAATACTGTCAAACCCATTAAAAAGAATGAGTTCCAATCAACATACACAGCAGGAATCAGAAACTCCTTAAGCTAATCTATTATTACTTATTGACCCTTGAAAGGTGACAAACCACCAGAAAGGAGAGAGAAGAAACACGCCAGCGGTGGATGTGACAGGCAGTGCCAGCAGGGCGTCCCCTGCTTCGAAGTGCACTTCTCCTCTCTCACCCACCACATACTCTCTCCTGCTTTTATTCTTCTCAGGGTCTGCAGGGTTTTTTCCATTTGTACACTGCATCCGCATGGCCAGTGCGATATACAGAGCCCAAGTGGAGCACCTGTTCATAAAGCAAAACAAGCTGCTAACGTCAGCTCTCTCTGTGAGACAAAATATTTGCAACTATAGACTCAATTGTCAGTTCCCTTAAAACTATCAGAGTATCCCAAGATCATTCTATAGTGAGGGGCGTTTGGGCCCTGGATATAGGTGCTAATTGAAAGGACCAGTGAACTAATTTCCCCCCTTTTTCTTTTAGGAATACCTCAACGATATACATAATGCAAAACTCGCTTGAACTGTGCAAACAAAGCAGGGTTGTTAACTTCCTTAAGAAAAGATTCCTCAATCTGATGAATGACACCTGTAACATACAAAGAGTTAGTTAACTGATGTTCTGGGGGGGGAAGAGGGGATATTTGTCCAGTATAGTCAGCCATAGCAGTTGGAGAAACGAATGCACAGGAATCCAGGCCAAATCCTTTTAGTAGTGATGTGTCGTCAGGAGGGAGAAATCCAGTTCGTTCTGCGGATCTACTGGGCTAGGATCAAAAAGATTCTCTAGTTGCAGTCCATCCTTATCTTTAACAAAAGTACACATGGGCAGCAGAAGCGGAACGGCACGGCGAGCAGAGGTGGGGGCGCGGGCAGCAGCGGCGCAGCGAGCGTCGGGGGGGTGTTACAGACGGCGGTCGCGAGGCAGGGAAAATCTGGAGTGAACTACGACCGCGGGTGCTGCGGGCGCCTCGCAGCAGCAGTGGCATTCTCCGAGGGCTGCACTCTTTCTTCTCCCCTACTGGGGGAGGGGTTGAAGTCCCGGATCGGGTCCGGCAGAAGCTGCTTTCCTCATCGAGGGGCAGCGGGAAGTAGCCGGAAGGATTCATCCTTCCCTGTCGAACTTGTTTGAGCGCTGCCGAGATTCAGCGTCAAACAGGCAAAAGCATTCCAGAGTCTTATGCAAACTTTGTCCCAAAACTGCCCCATCAAAAGAAAACCCAGAATTCGAGAACTCAGGGGCGTTTTTGCTTAACCATTTAGCAGAAGTAACTCATGCTGAAGGTAGATACAGTTCGATTCTGAAACTTTAAAATTCTCTGTACTTCTTTGAGATTTACTTGTTGCTCCTTCGTTAGAGAGCTCCCCATAATTCCCAAGCAAAACTGACTCATAACAGTCACTATACTTTCTCCATGTCTTTCATGCAGCCCTGAGCCTTAGCCCAGCTCAGCAACTGCTCCAAGTCCTTTGATCAGACTGCTTCACCTCTCTTAGAGAGAATAAAAAGCCCATTCGCTTTTGTAAAAAGCAGGTAAGTAACCAGTGCGCTACCGGTTTATCCATGGTGCACTGCATCTCCATATCTCACCGCCTGCCGAGCTATGTTAGCCCATTTTGGGTGACCAACCGATACAGCAGAGGTTGCGCCCCTGGACAAACACACCTCATTGGGAGAAGGCAGGGGTGGAGGCAAAGGAGGGGGTAAATCTTCATTACCCTCTCCTGGGGGAAACAAAGCGGATTCGGACTCAGGGTCCCCTGCAACAGCAGTAACAGGAGCAGAGGGAACAATACTATCCATATTTTTCACCAAAACAGGTATGCCTAAGGAAGGGTACGGCCGATCCTGGGTACCCCCCTGCGCCACAGGTGTTGATAACCCCAGCTGCTTAGCTGCTTGATCTGCAACATCCTGTTCCACCTTGTGGCGCTTAATACAATTAATAATTTCTCGCCACGGTTTCATTAACTTCTTTGCCTCTTTACGATCATCAATCACGTGATCCCATAGCGTATCACCCAACTTTCGCCACTCCTCGACATTAAACAATGTCCTGGCATGCAAAAACGCACCCACTGAATCCCGCTTTTCTAAGAAGCATAATGAAAGCTGCTTTTCTAAAAAGCGCAATAAAAGCTTTTGGGCTACCTCCCGCTCCATCCTCGCATCGTAATCCAGCGACTGCCAAAGAGAGGGGATCCACGCTGGCCGGCTTTATCTGCCCCCAGATCCGCAGCCCCGGTCCCACCCGGTCAAATCAAAACGCCAGTCCGCTGCCAAAAACGCAGCGGAGGATGCTGCAGTCCTGCACCACGCCACCCAGGTTAGGGTCCCTACTTAATTAACCGCGATAAAGGCTACGCATTGGTCCCTGTTCGGGTGCCAAATGTTGGGAAACTCCCCAAGTTTCCCACAGGGTCAGGCGTTTGGGCCCTGGATATAGGTGCCAATTGAAAGGACCAGTGAACTAATTATTGTTGGAGGGCAGGTTGCTCGGCAGCACGTAGCTACTGATTTACTAATGATTTACGATGTATTACGATGTAATCTTAGATGAAAGGGGCAAGTTATACCTGCATGGAATGTGGTGTTTCTAGTAGAGTTCTGTACTTAACAACATGTACTGTACACAAAATTAGCTTGGGTAACGGTATTGTTCTCTTATACGCTTGGTCGCATAGACCCTGTATCCCTGGAAGCATATATGCTATATAAGATGGTGTGTTGCTACAATAAAGTGGAAGCCGTGAACTCATATTGAGTGTTGAGCTTCCCGCGCCGTGGGGGGTGACCCTGTGGGAAACTTGGGGAGTTTCCCAACAGACACCCACAGCCAGATCAGGTAGCCCAGGGCCTGACCCAGCCTCACTGTTAAAGTCTCCAGTGATGGAGCATCAACCAGATCTCTGGGTAAACTGCTTCAGAGCTTCACCACCCTCACTGTAAAAGACTTTTTCCTGATATATAACCTAAACTTACCCTCCCTGAGCTTGAAGCCATTTCCATTTGTCCTATCACCACAGACCCTGCTGAAGAGTCTGTCCTTTTCTTTTCTGTAAATTCCCTTTAGATACTGATGAATATCAGTGGGTGTCATTTTTTCTGCCTGAAGGAATTCAATGACACACCTTAGCTTCATACACACTTCCATGTCAGATGCCATTTTGTCAGACTGCCGCTCTGCTGCCATCTGTTTCATGGCAACAAAATTTAATGAAATATTGGTGGGAAGATTTGTCTCCTAATGCCACACTACCAGCATCCAACCCTGGCTTAATGGTCCAACATAACAAAATAGGAGGCATTACTTTCAGGGCAGCACTCCTCTACGGACAGATATAAAGATTGTTTTAGAAAAAGTATTTTTTTAGAACTTTGTGTGCATTCTGACAGTGTAGACATATACATATAAACAATGGATTCATTACATATTTTCCATCTTCATGATCTGAAAAACATTTGCAAAGTATAGTAAACAATATGCTGACATTAATTACCTATTTTCAGATAGATAACTACCCAGAGTTCAGCAGTAAACAACTTCTCTCTCTGAGAGCTGGTGAATGTTTTAGCAGTAAAGTAGCTTTAGTTTTCACTTTGCAGTAAGTTTGAAAGGTTGATGTATGATGTAAATGTCTTGAGTTGCCCATATATTAAACAGGGAGAAAAAATGTCCTCCCCTCCAAAAAGATAAGTATCAACAAGGTGTTGTATCTATAGTGATTATATTCTTTCATTATTGTTGTTGCCCAGAGAAGTTTTAATCACAGACCAAAACTATTCTGCACTGGGTTCTGGGAAAACAGAACAAGAACAGATGAAATCCTAAAAAATGGGGAAAGACATTTTCTGTACCACGAAGAGTTCAGATTTCATTTTCATCTTTCATAAAAAAAGGTTTATTTAAATTTTTCAGATAGTTTTCAAAATGTTGGATCAAACCACATAAAAATTCATTCAGCGTATAAGAAAATAAACTTTAAAAACTTCAAGAAAATATGAAAGGTACTATAACATTCAAAACTATATATTCACTTCAGTACCTTTTAAAGGGTTACACTTTTTAATTTTCCCTTTCTAATTTTAGTGATGATAGCATTTGGATTAAAAAAACAACAAGAATTTTCCTGAACCTCTCAGAAACAAAAACAAAAAACCTGTCTTTACTTACAGAAACTGAATTGCCTCATGGCAGACTCTTTATGATCCCC
Source organism: Numida meleagris (assembly GCF_002078875.1). Taxonomy (NCBI): domain Eukaryota; kingdom Metazoa; phylum Chordata; class Aves; order Galliformes; family Numididae; genus Numida; species Numida meleagris. Next base: position 29,863,729 of record NC_034438.1, read on the forward strand.
AATTAGTGATCACATATTTCTTGTACAGGAGACTCACCTATCATAATCTAAAACAAGATATAATGTCCCTGATTTATTTGTCATTACATAGTGATACATAGAATGGCTAAAGCTTTTTCAAGACCAACATATAAAAATCTGCAAGGAATTCAGATTACTATAGAACAAAGCATATGATATCTACTGATAACTACATGTGTTCAGATCTGTCTCTGTTCAAGAAAATTAACATATTTTATCACGCATTTCTATTTTCACTTCCCTGCACAAAACCAGGATAAATATCTTCAAAAACGTATTGTAGTTTATATATATTGTAGAATATAATACTTTATATATTATATTAATACTTAATATAAGACTTAGAAAATATTTGGAATGTTGCAGATCCATGAATTAGGCAATGGCAAATAAATCTATTCTCTAGAAAGTTCATTTGAAAATGCGTTTAATAATTATCATTCTATTCAAATAACAAACAGACAAATAAATGAATGAATTAAAATTTAGTAATTTCCAGGCAATTGCTGTTTCAGTTTAACAATACAGTTAGCATCATTACTAGTAAGGTCAACTTCAAGTGGGAAGACAATAAATCTAAGAGAGAATGTAAGCATCTAACTGTTGTCACAATCCCAAGAATCTAGGTAAAACAGGGTTTTCAGGTTTGATTATGATATAAATATGATTTTCCCATACAATATTTAAGTCTTTTATTCCTCATGTAGGGATCCAAAAGAAATTAGATATATGAGGAAGGACAAAGGGGTATCAGCAATATGGACACTAAGATTTTGAAAGATTGAGAGTTATTGCAAGCCCTTGTACATGAATGGTTTTAGATTGTTTTAACTTTCTGTAATGGAAGAAAGCAAGACAGAAAACAAAGTATGACTACAGAAGGAGAAGGGTAAGGTGCCATACAGAATTAAAGAATCATTTAGATTGGAAAAGATTTTCAAGATCATCACATCCAACAATCAAACTCACTTATCAATAACCATGAGAGGTCTGTATAGAGAATGCTTGTCTTCAACATTCCCTTGCAGAAAGATTTTAAGAAAAATCATAGCTCAGTCTTATAATTAATTATCAGTCATTTCCAAACCCTGAAATTCAGTGATTCCACGATTAGTTGGCATATATTTTTTTCATGTGCATACATATACATACAGCATCCATAGCAATTGTGATATAATGTTCTGCCAGTATCTGAATGCATGTAAAAAGTAAGCATTCAGACACAGCTGGAAAGACTTCCAATGACTTTAGTCACTGAAAGCATTTGGGATAGTTATAGAAGCGATTTTCTCATGTAGTCCTGATCAGGTACATACTGTTAAAGAAAAAGATAGCTTCTGGAAAGAAAAGGCCTCGATTAAGTGACACTTCATTAAGCTGTCTGAGAAATCACAACTCCACAATATCTGTTTCATCCCTACAAATAAAACTAAATTAAGTACATAAATAACGTGCTATGTACACATCAAAATTATCAATAAGAAACAGACTCCTAGTCACAACTGACATTAAGATTTGTAGTGAAAGATAAGAATAAGGAAGTAATTGCAATCAGAAAGCATGCTGAATAAAAATAATTTTCAGTGGATTTTGAACAGTGTTAAAGAATAGGGATAACATGCAAGAACCTTTGAACAAAATTTTGCTCTGTCATATTAAAAGGCTGAAAAACTTGTTGCTACACTACATCTTCTTCTCCTTATCCCTCAAAACTGTTTTTCCAAAGTGCGAAATTCAATTCTTTAATTCTTTTTTTATTGCTGACTTTGTTTATAGGTTGAAACAAGTACAGAATTAGAACTACCATCTCTAAAAGTGAAAACACATTCTAAAAATTTCTAAGATTTTTAATTACTATTTTTTATTCCATACTGCCACAACATCACTTCTACTTCCATCCTAGAAGATCAGTTTTCTTTCAACTTTTCAGAATTATTTTTCTTATAACAATTTCTGTATTCCCTTTTTTGCTCATTTGTTCTTTTAAAAGATCTTTCTCCACTCCAAAACAACATCCCTGTTTTTGTCTTCTTTGCAGCTAAAGTCCTCAGCATCATTTTCCTTTTATTTTTTTTTATCTTCCTTTTCTATCTCTTCTCATACTTCTCTCAGAAATCTACCTTTCCCTATCCTTCTGATACTTCTTTGTCATTTTGATGGTGAAGGGGATACATGAAGTTTTATGGTGTATTCTGTAGCAGAAAAATATTGGATGGACCAGATCTTCAGATTCAGGACATGCAAAACAATTTGTGAATGCTAATTTTTGCTTGTCTTCATCCTGGTTTTTTGTTTGTTTGTTTTGGTTTTGTTGTTTTTGTTTTTGTTTTCATCCTGGTCCCATCTTTGTTTTATGAATTAATTCCCACTCTCTTTACATCCTGGACTTACTGCTGATTTTCTCCTTTCTCTGTGGCTCTCTATCTTTTCCCTGCTCCAGACAATGCTACACACCCCAATTTTCTCTATCCCATCAAAATATAATCAGTATTTTTTCATTTTCTATATATCTGAAATCATAGGATTATCATATTTTTCTGTTTTTCTCAATTATCTTTTACTTGGATTCCTTCTATCTTTCAGCTGTATCATATCTTTCAATAGGATAGCAACTGAGGGTAATAAAGGAGAGATTGTGATGGAAATAAACCAGCAACAATAACAACAGGGAAAGTATGCAGCCTTATACTTCCTTACCAGCCTAGCCCAATTTCAGGTTTCCTCTGTTTTCTGTTCTTGTATGAAAGCAGTACAGGAAGACAGTATTAAGTATCTGGCTTATTCTGATTTATATGAATCTCAATATCAATATGACATACATATATGCCAATTATACAGATACTTATTTGTCTAGTTTTTTACCTTTCCAAAAATTATAAGGCTAGTGATAAAAGTAATACACAATTTTAACAAAATAATTCTGGTCTCCAGAAGTTACCTGATATATCAGCAGCATATTCTTCAGGCATTCAAAATTCTTACAACAGCTCAGGAAATTTTTATTCCAAGAGAAGTTAGGATAGATTAATGATTTCTACTTGAGACCTAAACAACTGGAGAGAAATTCTTCCCTTGATGACTTATTGATCAAGAACTCTAAAGACTTCAGTAGAGAGCATGCCTTATCATCATAGGGTACAATCTGTAAGAAAATTTTTCTTTCCTCAGCAGTCTGTGATATATTTGTTGTATATGAACACATCTTAGATAGTAAGTCAGAGATGAGTGATGACACAGTCAATAAATGTTAGACAGAGATAACGGAGATAAAAAAAAAAAAAAAAGGAAGTACTTCTTCCTGACTGAATATGCTATCACAGTCTAGATGTGAGGATGTGGTCTGTAAATATGACTTGATGGAAATTGACAGCTTGCACTGTATTATAACACAGGAAAAACTATTATACAAAAAATGATTATGTACTTGTATTTGTTGTTTTTCATTTGTTTATTTGCTTTCTTTTTACTCAGAGGAAAAATTCTACGTTGTAAATTAGTCTCAGAACTAAACTTCATTTGTGGATCAGAAACCTAGCCTTATTGATTCATGACAAAATAAAAGTATGCACCCATGTAACTTCTCTTAACACCCGTGTAAATTAAAATCTATCAGATATGTTTAACACCTATAGACAGATTCTAGCTAAAGTATTTGATAATATGAGAAGTCAGACACATTAAACAGTCCCTCATTTGGGAAAAAAAAAAGATAAAAGTGCATCCACAAACAAAGGCAATGAGAGACTTTCTCAGTCCCACAAGGAAGAGCAAAGAGGAAGAAGGAGCGAGTTGTCAGTAATGCATGAATAAATTGCAAAAACCATATTCTTACATAATATGCATAAAAATATATTATACATATTCAATATAAACAAGTATGGAACACCACCTCACTGGGGCTTCTAGTTTTGATTTAGTTTTGGTTTAGCTTAGACAATCTACAATGGGATGGAAATAAAATGATTAGCAACTTTTGCTGGCTCGGTCCAGAATTTTGATACCACTTTTTAAGGAATACCTGACAGATAAACTATTAAAGCACTTGACAGCAATCAGCCAATCAAAAGTTAAGAATTTATAATATATTTATAATGTATAAGGAAATAGACTTTTTATTCGAAAGTTCCAAAGCACATTCCAGAGAGGTGTGGAAGAATCAGCAGGACGGTAATTTTGCTGTTTGAAATCGAGAGCTCATAAACTGAAGAAGCAGATTAAGAGATAGGCACTTAATAGGTAAACACAGGGATCAAAAGAGAACACAGAATTATTATACTAGCTTCACTTTTCTTCAATCAGGAAGATCTGGCATACTTAAGAACTCTCCTTGGGAACCTTACTTAAATTCTTAATCATGACTTTAATGAGATAAGAACATGTAAATTCAGCCACAATGAATAAACAATTATCATCTATTATACATCTTATACAAATTACCAGAAAATATCACAGAATCATAGAATGGCTTGGGTTGGAAGGGACCATGAAGATCATGTAGTTCTAATCACTCTGCTGTGAGCAGACTTGCCCAATCAGGCTGCCCAGGGTACCATCTAACCTGGCTTCGAACACTTCCAGGGTGTGGGGTATCCACAGTTTATCTGGACAACTTGTTCCAGTGCCTCATCAATTTCTGTGTAAAGAATTTATACTAAATATCTAATCTAAATCTCCTCTCTTTTAGTTTAAAACCATTCCCCCTTGTCCTATCACTATCTGCCTGTGTAAACTATATATTGTTATAATATTATTATATTGCTATATACTATGCTATACTATCGTTATATTACTATATACTTTTCAAATACTTTATTATTGTTATGCATATATAATGTATTATATAGAGATATATTTTTGTATAGATGTATTGTTTTGAACAGATGCATGTCTTGAACTGTGATCCAAAAGGGAATTATTTCTTTTTCTCGCTCCCCCAAAACACACATCTTGAAATATACGCAAGTGGATGCTGGAGTATTTTTTAAGTGATTGCTTTTGAAGAAGCCATGAAATGCTTGCAATACGGAACTGTTCTAGTAAAAACAACAGCAACAACAACAACAAAAATACTGAAAAATAATGGTGTTAGAATACAACTAACAAATAAAACTAAGCCAGAAAAATCAGAAAATATCAAAGGCCAATAACAAATTAATAAAAAAAGACGTGCTCCCAGTATCTACTTGAAAAGAATGGAAAGAAGCAAGTTTATTTTTATGGTTACTAACATAAATACTAATTTCTTTAATTTGCCAAAATCATAATTTTGGAATCAAATAACAGTCAAATAACTTCACTTATATATATATAATATATATAAAATATATGTATTACTTCTATTTGTTATTTTATTGCAAAATTATGGTTTACTTATTAATTTATAAATAAATTATAATACATTATATATATTATAATATATAATATAAAAGCATTTATATATGCATATAATACAGAGTTTATATATATATATATTATATATAAGTGCTGTAGACCAAAGTAATGATCAAATCTATATTATAAAACAAACAAGCAAACAAACAATCTAAAAAGGTAGGTAGTGGGGGAATGAAAGCAAAGAAAAATACTTAGATTAATTATCCTTTATTTGTACTTGATTTGTAATAACAGTATCCTAAGAGTAATATCAAATATGTTTTATGATTAAGGAATGCTGTAATCCTCTAGCAAAGCTGCTTATAAAGGCAAGGAGCATTACAGGTTTACCGTACTAGATACAGTATTTAATACATTTGCTTTTTGTTAATCTATTGAACAAATCGGTTCTGATTTCTGACTATAGCATAGACAATCTTCTGCTGTACTTTCAGTAATAAAAATATGTCTTACTGATGGTTATTCCTCCCTAGTGATCCTGATCATTAACACAAAATTTGTTACATGGGTTCTGGATACTCTAGAATTACATGGGAAGACTGATGGAAAATTTAAAGAAATCCATGCTTCTGAAAGTAAATTTGAGAAAATAAGGCAAAATCCAGTCACAATAAAGTTGAAATCAAAATAAATAAGGAATAATTAATTACTGATCACCTTAAATCCACACTAGCTTGCATCCCTAACAACTTGCTGTAAAAGGAAAAACTATACTCATCTAGAAAATTATTTTGCTAAATATAAAAATGATCAGTATATGATTTTAGTGCTCAGTGAATTTGATTGTTGAAAGCACTTTAATTTTTTGAAAAATATTGAATAGAATAAAGTCAAATGTTTAGCTCTACTTCACTAAAAATGCAATTGAGTCGATTCCAAAAACCATTTACTTCAAAGCACAGAAAACTTAAGAACAAAAACTAGAGCTTAGAAAAATACATAGGATGATATATTGAGATGTACAAGTCATGTTTGAATATATAATTATCACTTTAGAAATTGTTTTCTTTAACAGTAGTTCTGTGAAGTATTTTGTATAATTGCTATATTGCTCTTAAAAACATGTTTTTAAGGTTGTTGGCATAGTCTAGGACACGTGAAATGATAAATTGCTATAGGTCTTATTGTATTTTGCTTATATTGCTGCTTTAACAAGTGGAAATCTAATGATCAATTCTATGTATTGTGAAGTTTTACAGCATGAAAATACAATTCATTTCTTGCGGAGAGAACAGGATGTGCATCCATATTAAAAACAACAATATAATTTGACCGTTCTTACTCAGTTGCTTATTCAGTCCACGATAGTGTAAATTATAAATCATTATGCCTTAGGATTCAGTAGCAAATAACACTGTATATGTCTATAAAATGAGACAGATATCCTAGGACCTATTTCAGTCATTAATGTTCTTTTAAACACAGTAATTTCTGGGGCAAAGGTTCTAACATTCCATACATTCCATAAATTCCAAACACTCTCTGTGGGAGGAAAGCAGAAAAGTGGTTGGGGAAAATGCGTGTTTGGAGTTAGCTTATTGACAATATATCTATCATACATGCTTTGGAAAAGTGTTTTCCATCGCTAGTGATAAGTTTCCAGTATAATTCTGAAGTCACTGAAGACAAACTATCCTGAGCTGTATTAGTAAGGTTATAACAGATACAATTATATCACTCTACTAGCATTTCACAGAACCACAGAATCGAAAAAAATTGGTTGGCATGTTTGAAGATCTATTCCAACTCTCTGCTTAGAACAGAGTTAGCTAGAACAGATTTCTGAAGGCTGTGTCCAGACAGACTTGAATATCTCTAAGAGTGAAAACTCCACAACCTCTCTGGGCAATCTATTCAAGATTTTTATCACCTTCACTGGAAAAAAAAATTATTTTTTCTTATATTCAGATGTAATTTTTAATCTTTTTGGTTTTCTACATTTCCGCTTCTCCTGCTACTGTGCATCACTGAGAGCAGTCTGATTCCACTTTCTTTGCACAATGCTATCAGGTGTTTAAGCATATGGACATGTATTATGGATCAGATACATATGATACATATGATATACATATCATTCATATGATCTCTTGAGAGACTTCTCTCTTCTAGTACGAACATTCCCAGCCTTGTAGAATCATGGAATCACCAAGGTTGGAAAAGACCTCCAAGACAATCCACTCCAACCATTCACATATCACCAATATTTTGCTACTAAAACATGCCACTTAGTACAACATATAAACATTTCCTGAAAGATCTCCATGGACAATGACCCAACCACCCCTCTGGGCAGCCCATTCCAGCACCCAATCACTCTTTTGGAGAATAAGCTTTTCCTGATGTCCAGCCTGAATCTCCCCTGGTGCAACATGAGGGTATTCCCTCCAGTCCTATCACTAGTTACGCAGGAGAAGAGTCTGACTCCCAGCTCACCACAACCTCACTTCAACTTCTTCAGTTGTAGAGCACAATAAGGTCTATTGTGAATGTGGTAGAGTATTGTGAAACCACTGCAGAAAGGAATTAAAGACAGAGTTCAAGGGCTTGATCTTGTGAAACATCCTAGGTTTGGATAAATGCTAATTCTTGAAAAAGAAGTAATCTCATAATCAAAGATTTCTTCAATTATAGCAGAAAAAAAAATTGGATTACTTACTCCCCACTTAATATTTTATTTTGTTTTATGAAATAATTTTTTTATCTTTGTTATTCAGAACTTCATTTTGTGACCTACATAACTTTCAAAGTGCAGTTTTTGTTCTAGCTACAGTATCTGGCATTTTTCCACACAAAATGAAAAGACTTCCAATCCAAGCAGTCAGATATTGTGATGAATAAACTTTAGAAAAAAAAAAAGTAGACATTTCTTTGGTCTGGAACACCATATAAGCAAGTGTATCTATTGCTTCACATGAGTTTTCAGTTGTTTATTCATTATTGTTTGATGAATATAGGAACATGTGTTCTTTGTGCAACTAAGTCAGCAAGCAGCTATTGACATCTGCTTTATGCTTTTCAGTGCTGTTGCAATTTGAGTATTTGGAAGCAGTAAGACAGCATTTCTGTGTATCACATGAGCTAATAAACCTTTTTTTCCCCATCATTCATAGTTCTAGTATAGTGAAAGCTATACACAGTACACTTGGTGAAAGGAGGTGGGCTTCAATGTCATTAACTGATGCATGCAGAATGCAGTTCAAATCTTTTGATTTAAAAAATAAATGTATCTTTAAGGCGCATCTATCCAGAATCTAGGATAGAAGCAGATATTATCCTTGTCAGCACTGAAAGGCAAAAGTGTGGAGCTAATTCTTCTATTTTTCTACTGTGAAAACTGAAGATGGTGCCACAGTTTTGGCAATTTCTAAGATATTTTGACTTTCCTCTCTTCTCTAAATACCAGAAAAAGTTAAGTAAATTTCTCTCATTTCAGTGCAGATGAGGGATTTTTCCTACTTTGGTCAAAATAAAGTTGTATATTGAACTCCTCAGGAAAAGTGTAATCCCTAAAAGAAGTATAGAACTGAATTCAGAATTTTATCTCATTTTAATCAGCATTATCTGGAAGTGTTAAATAATTTTTTTTTTACACAGTAACTGTCAAAGAAATACTATTTTTCCCTAGCCATAATTCTTTTTATTAGTTTTATTGTTACATGCTTTCAGATACAAAAATGACTAACCGCACATAAACACTGAAAGATTAGATTAAATGTAGTCACATTTACTAAATAAATGAAAACACAACAATGTGTTCCTTTAAAAAGTATTTATCTCAAATGAATTTAGAAGAAAAAATAATATATTTTGCTTATGGTCCAGTTTGGAAATGCTAATAACATATTTCCTTGCATTAGAACAGTCACTTCACAAGTATAACATCTAAATCTTAAAAAAAAAAAAAAAAAAAAAAAAAAAAAGGAAACAGTGGAATAAGCCAAATATATCAATTAATGGACAGTGTTTACAGTCAGTTTTGCACTTTGCAGCTTCTGCTGAGGATTAGCAAACTCAATGAAGTGTTAAGATCTGATGAAACTGAAACAATTGCAGAAACATCATATTTCAAGATGAGCAGGGGTTTGAAGGAAAACTGTCTGTGTTTTCATACAGAGAAATCTGCTAAATGGTTATTCCATTTCTAAAATTATCTTTTAATTAGAATATAAATGTTGTAAACAAAATAAGGAACTCTAAAAAAAAAAAAACAAACATATAAACAGCTTTTCAAAAAGATGTCAAACACAAAAAAAAAGAAAAAAAAGGAGATTTAGAAACAAATCTGTTCCATCTGCTTGGTAATATCTGTTTTGCCCTTTTCCTTTAGACTCTCTTTCTACATTATCTGTTTACAGTGACTTTCTGAACTGAAAATTTCCACAAAATCCATTTTGTGTAGGAAATTTCACTTGTCATCCACCAACTCAGCAGCTTAGATGTTTACTTCTCATGCTTCTCAGAGGACACTGGTATTGTTTTTGCTGATTCCTCATTTACTGGTTCTTACACATTTTGCATCCCTTATGCTATTTTCCATGATCTTTCTTCCTCATCTTCTGACAAAATATATATCACACTTACAAAATATGTAATCTTCAGTAAATGTACGTGGAGAAGGAAAACTAAGGCTAGAAAGTGCAACTTACTGAAGGACTGGTGACACAGGAAGAGCATGGGCACGCTGTCCAAGCATACAGAAATGGGGTTAGAAAAGCCAAAGCTCACCTGGAGGGGAACAATTGAGGAGTACAGTGGGCAATAAAATAGTTTCTACATGTACATCCGAAGAAGAAGGAAGACAAAGGAAAATGTGGGCCCACTGCTTAATGAGACAAGGAAACTGGTGACAAAGGACACTGAAAAGACTGAAAAAAAAGACTTTTATATTTTGATATTTAAGTGTAAGACTCAAGGCCTTGAGATGAGAGGGAAAATCTGGAGGAAAAATATTTACACCCAGTAGAGGAAGAAGGACCAGCATATGAATCATTCAAAGAAAATAGATGTACATGAATTCCTGGGTCCTGATAGATTACTTCCACCACTGCTGAAGAGTTGGTTCATTTAATTACAAGACTGCTTTGGATTTATCTTAGAGTTGCTACAGTGACTATGGGAAGTAAAGATCACTCCTTTGCTCAAGAACAGGAAGAAGGAAGATTTGGGGAACTACAGGTAGTTAGCTTTGCCTTAATTTCTAAGAAGGCAATAGAGGAAATCCTTCTGCAAACAAATTCCAAACATTTGAGGGAAAAAAAGGCAACTGGATATAGGCATTTTAGATATAGGAAGCATATGGAATCATAGTTAACAAATTTCATAGCCTTCTAATTTGAGGTTACTAGAGTGATGGATAAGGGAATGTTGTTTGTCTTGAATTTAGCAAAGCTTTTGACACTGACTCCCATAACATTCTCATATAAATGTGATCAATGAGCTGGAAAACTGGTGAATTACAAGACTGCAACGAATAACCAGCTTCATGATGTCTTATTGAAGGTCAGCTGCTCCTGGTGCACCACAGGGGTCAATATCGCCTGTCTGGGTCCACAGACATTGAACAATATTATTAATTACTTGAACAATGTACCTGTTTTCAGAGGATACTAAAGTGGAAGGAAAGGTTTACACTAGATAGGTGTATCAGCCCCAGTTTTCAGGGATAATTTGTCAGGATAGAGTAATGTCCAAATGGAATCTCACTGTGTATGACAAAGGGAAATGCTAAACTCTCCCAGTGGGGAGGAAATATATGCATGCAGCTGCAGTGCAATGGCTAGAAAACAGTTTGACAGAAAAGGCCCTGGGTGTTCTGGTTCACATTAGCCAGCAATGCACCCTTCTGGCAAAGAAGACCAACAGCATCCTGGGCTTCATAACAAAGTTCATTAATAGAAAACCAAAGGAGGTGATCCCTCCTCCTTACTTAGCACTGGTGAGACATATTTGGGTGCCATGTCCAATGATGTGCTGCCCAGGACAAGAGAGTCATGAACATACTGGAGTGAGACCAGTGAAAGCCCCTTAAAAATGATGAAAGGACTGGAGTATCTGTTATATGAGAAAAAGTCTAGAACTGGCTGAAAGTGCTTGGAACTCTGAAAGTGAAAGAACACTGAAAGTATTTAGCCTAGAGAAGTCTCATGGAACAACTTACTAATGTATATAAAAATGCAGATATGATGAGTAGTAAAGAAAGTGGAGCCAGACATTCCTAGTGATGTCCAGTGAGAGGACAAGAGGCAATGGGCACTAACAAAAATAGAGGAAATTCAGTCAATATGAGAGAAAAAAATTATTACTGGAGTGGTAGGGTAATACCCTGGAACATATTGCTCAGATAGGTTGTGAAATTCCATCCCTGAAAGTATTTCAACCTGCCTGGGCACAGCCCTTCGCAGCCTGATGTAGATGATCCTGCATGAGCAGAATGTTGGACTAGACAATATCTATATATGCTAACCAGGTTCAAGCACACTGCAGTTGTTCTTCTAGGTAGTTCCACATATTCTGTAACAAATAACCAGAACAAAGCAAATATGGAGCTTTCTTCCCTGATATCCAATAAATTCTCTTCTACTAAATTGCATGATATCCATATAAGATGAGAAAAACTGAAGTAAAGCAAATAAATAAAGAATTAAAGTTTGCATTTACTAGAACTAGTTGGAAAACTCAGAAATTCTGATAGACAGGCATTTAATATTTTATGTATTGCTCATGCCAGAAGGGGAAACTACTTCAATTGTAATTCCATTTTTAAACTGTTGCTAAAAGGACTGCGCAGAAATGCCAAGCATAGACAAAAACATTAAAAATGTAAAGGAAACTGCAAAAAAATTCTCCCCTTACCACCAATAGAAACAAGCTATTGTTATTATTTTGACTTTTGACTTTTCCGCCAGCTCCAAAAAAGTAAAAGAATTTCAGTTATAATCCCTCTTACAGTCTCCTTTTCACTTAGTAAGAAAGCAAACAAACAAGGACTAAAATTGCTTCTGGTCTGCTGCAGATGTATATATCCTGCTATCCTTGTCACAGTGTCATATTGTTTTTCATTGTATTGTAGTATTGCAGTATTACCACGTCCCCCTTCCTCCACTAGTTTTGTTGTGTGTTTTGAGCAACTGACAGCATGCACAATGACCTCCAGATAGAAAAATACTAATTTTAAGACGCGATTTAATTCAGGGCAATTTGTCACACCCAAATAAAGTTCCTTCGGTTCTTATATGTTTCCAAATCCTTTGCAGTGTTAATGACATCATCTAAGTGCATTCACTGATAATATGATTGGTTGTATGTTTTGTCTATCTGCCTTGAAGAAGTCCAAATAGGACAATAGAATTTTTTTTTTCTGAGAAAGTGAGAAAAAGAGTGAGGAGGTGTGTTTCCATGTGTGTATGTCTTCCTATCTCTGAAATAAGAACTAAAATATATCATTTCAGAAGTAAAAACTCAACTAGAAATCATCCTTATACAAACAAGTATCTCTTATCATAAATCTGATTTTCTCATACTGCTCTGTTTGGTGTTTGACTTAAGAATTTTCTTGAGAGAAAAAAAAGAGGGGGTAGGAGGAGGATTTTGGTGGGGCGGAGCAAGATTACAGATGGCAGAAAATGAGAGGAATTGTTGATACAGTGAGTCATGCTGCCATCCATATGGACCTTGACAGGCTGGAGAAACTGGCTGGCATGAACCTCATGAGGTACATCAATAAGAAGTACAGAGTCCTCTATCAGTGGAGGAACAGCCCTGTACAACAGTACATGCTGGGATCTACCCAGCTTGAAAGCAGCCTAGAAGGAAAGGATCTAGAAGTTTTGGTAGACAAGAAGTTGAACATAGGTTAGCAATTTGCCCTTGCTGCTAAGGAGGCTAATCTTACTTTTGGCTGCACCAGGCAAAATACTGCCAGCAGGTCGAAGCTTCACTCAGCTTTGGTGAGGCCAAACCTAGAGGACTGTGTCCACATCTGGCCTCCCAAATACGAGTAAGGAAGACAAGAACTGTTTTTTCTTTTGCCTCAAAGCTTGCTTCATGAGGCCTTTTGGGTAATAAGGCTCTAACTGACAACTGCAAATTATCTAGGGGGGTGAGCAGTGGGTGTCACCGTGCCAGGGTGCTTCTGCTTATGACTGATAAGCAGAAGCAGGACAAGCTGTCTTTTTTGGGGGTGTGGCTTGAAGGAGCTGACCACAGCAAAAGGTGACAATGCTTGTGAATGGCAACGAAGGCACCACTCCCTGCTGGCTTATCTGTTGGGCCAGGTGTGTCACACTAACAGAGAGAAAGGAAGAAGAAAAAAAAAAACTGTGAAATGGGGGATAAAAGATCCCCACTAAACGAAGAACTTTGGAGAAGTGCTCCCATAGAAACGAAACCTCTGAGGGAGAAGAACTCCCAAAAGAAAAGAGACCTTTGATAGTGGAAAGAATCCCCCGGGGCCTATTTCCTGGCTTTCTCCCATCCGCTGCGGTGATTGCACAAGATCCTGAGATCAACGGAGGCACTACGAACAACGCTGGACCCACGGTGGTGACTGTCTCCCTCTTGCTGTCTACAAGGACTCCTTGCTTTTTCCTACCCCCTTTTCCATTGCCCACCTTCCCTTCCCCATCTCCCTAAGCAATGAGGATTTGCAATAAATTGGTCGGGCTAACATTTGACCTGTTGAGTCTTAAACTTGCCATCAGGTATACATATATTAAAAGAACTTCCTCTCTCTCCTATAAATTGGAGCGAGACAACAAGACATGAACATACTGGAAAGAGTCCAGTGGAAGGCCACCAAGATGATCAAAGGACTGAAGCAACTCTACTGTGAGGAGAGGCTGAAAGAACTGGGGCTTGTTCAGCTTGGAAGCTCAAGGGGGTTCTTGTCAACATGTATTATAAATATATTATATAATGTTATTATATATTATATATATGTATATATATATATATGTAATATCTGAAAGGGTGCTGCAAAGAGAACAGAGCCAGGCTCTTTTCAAGGGTGCCCAGTACCAGGACAAGAGGTGATGGATACAAACTGGAACACGGGAAGTTCCAGTTGAACACCAAGAAGCACTTCTCTTCTGTGTGCACAACAAACCACAGGAACAGGTTGTCCAGAGTATCTGAAAGATTTCATCAGAGTGGGAAATCCGGTGGAGTAATACACAACAAAGTTGTTTATTATTGATATACAACTTCTGTTATTATATTTGTGATTAACAGTCATCGCAGGCATGCTGTCTAGGACAAATTCTTTGGTATTCTATGACCTTTTATCATAGATTTGCTGGATTTGTTGGCTTTTCAATTAACATTGTTTTTTTTTTGCAGTAAAAGTCATGAGATAAACTGAACAGCTTCAAAACAATATTTTAAGCACTTAAACCTTATTTTATGTAATTATATTGCTTGATTTTGAAATGGATAATTTCTGCCTATTCTATCCCAAATATGTATGTATTTTAAGTCCATAAAAATAGAATGAAAATGATTTAATGCAAATAGAGTCAGAATAGTATGCTAAGGCAAATAACTGAGGTGTCAGCTTGGTGGCCACATGAGACATCAAGTTTCTGTGCAGTTATAAAATTATTTCCTATATGACTTAGTTTGGACTGTCAAGGAAGGTGGGAAATGACAAGGTGTCTTCCCTCTATCATGCTGAGTAGAGAACAAATAAGATGTTATTTATTTGTTTACTTACTGTCAGAAAAATAATTAAACCAGGGGCCTGAAAAGATTGGACAAAATATTCCGCAAATAGGTTGTACGTAGATTGCCATGCCAGGTCCAAAAAGACACTCATGGTATGGAAAAACAGCAGCAAAAATGTAGTCAGATCTATTTTCTTTCAGAGCATTACAGTTGGGAACCACATAAAATGTAACTTCAAATATTAAGGAATTATACTAATTTTTAATCATGGAAGCTGATGCGAGAATTACTTTCTCATACCCACTTTGCATCCAGAAGTTGAATATGAGATTTGAACATCCCTCAAATCTTGTAACTCCTGTGTGTACAGAGCTCCCAACAATGACTAATACCACAAAGCTTCGCCCTGCCAAAAAAGATGATAAGCAAACATACAAGTAATCATTTATTAAAGAGAAATGCTACTGCGGTCTCTGAATCCCTCTGTATTACTTGAGATGAACTGTAATGAAATTTTTTTGTTACAAGTTCTTTCTTTCTTTCTTCTTCTTCTTCTTTTTTTTCTTTTGGTGTCAGTAAATCAGGCACTGGGATATGATCAACCAGCTTGTCTGAACAAAACAGTGTGTCAGCACTGCCCCTCCACATCTCCAGCTGGAGGAAAACACAACATGTGCATGGTGCTTTCATCACTCTGGCAGCTTATTTTAGTTTACCTCTAGATCAGGAGGCTGCCTGCACTCTGCACTGATAACAAAGCATTATCACTTTTCATAGTGGCAGGGCTCAGTGACATATCAACACTGGAACTTAAATGAAAAGCCCCTTCTAATTTAATTGATAACCTGCTGGACCTGTGTTCAAACCCAGCACTCTTGTTTTCAATTAAAACTCTCTTATAGCTGGAATAAAAGTTCAGTAAATTCTGATGCATTTTGGGTTTACAGGCAGGGAGTCAACAATTTATGAAAAAGAATATTTTTCAATTTATGAAATAGAGTACTTTTCAAACTACTAAATGTTCAGGTGTTTGTCATGCAACAAAAAATTGCACAGAAAATGTTTGTACATTCTGGAAATGGAAATGGAGACTGGTTTGCTGTCAAAATGGGAATTCTCTGAAGTAAGCTACACAATGATTGATATGCTTACATTGGAAAAAATCTATTATTCTGTGTAATGCTCAGATCTATAATTATTAAGTGAAGTACTGAAAAAAGGTTAAAGACAAATCTTAAAGCGTTTGGAACTTTCAGCAGCAAGAACAGGTACAAGATGCATTCAAGGACATACAGGCAAGTAATCAGTTTATGCTTTTAAATATTTCTTTCACTGGTGCTTTGGTAAATCTCTATACATATTAGGTTTTTTTAGATCACTATTTTTAAAACACTAGTGTACTGTATATCAGAGGATGAAAAGATAGAATTCCAGTTTTGGAAAACATTCACAGTAATATCCATATAAAACTGTTAAAATATTTAGAAAGAACATTTTCCTTTAGGCAGACAGCAATTTTTTGGCAATTTGCCTCTTGGACAGCTATTAAGTACAAGGGATGATTTCCTTTTCCTTTTCCTTTTCCTTTTCCTTTTCCTTTTCCTTTTCCTTTTCCTTTTCCTTTTCCTTTTCCTTTTCCTTTTCCTTTTCCTTTNTTTTTCTTTTTCTTTTTCTTTTTCTTTTTCTTTTTCTTTTTCTTTTTCTTTTTCTTTTTCTTTTTTCCTTTTCCTTTTCCTTTTCCTTTTCCTTTTCCTTTTCCTTTTCCTTTTCCTTTTCCTTTTCCTTTTCCTTTTCCTTTTCCTTTTCCCTTCTTTCTTTTTTTTCTTCTTTTCTTTTTTTTTTTTTCTTCCAAAATACCTTCTACTTGGTTTCCTCCAACACATTTTTCTTTAGAAAGCTGCTTCACTGGATTGACTGTGTGTCAAAATATCGTCCTCTATGAAAACACATGACTAAGTCTGTCACTACTTGATTGATCAAGATTTGGACCAACGACAAATATAACATATGGCCTTTATCCAAACAAAATTATGGGGATAAATATAAATTTAGAATTAACAGCTGCTGGGTCCAGAGAATAATTTTTGAATTAAGTGACTTTAATGCAGTAGAAGTGGGAATACATTGAAGTTTATTATTATGCAATATTATTTTGAATCAATGCCTCCTAACAGAGAAAACATTTTTTCAAAATATTTATTAATTAGAGGCAAATAAAGAGGAACTATTGATATATGTGTATTTGTCCCTAACAGATTTTTACTTAATGTAAAATTTCTTGAGCTCTTGTAGTAGCTGTGAAAATACTGTAACATAAAATGCACTGCATTTATTTTCCCTGTGAAAATATTCTTACTTACATTTAATTTTAAAATATAAAAAAAATGCTGCAGTTAGTAATTTATGAATTATTTAGAACTATGTTTCTAACGTCTTATGCTAATCTCAGTATTATACTTTTCATGAAATTCTGTTTGGATATGTAAATACATCAGTCTTAATGACAAGAAAATTTAATCAACTACTTTGCCCCAAATTTTTTGACATAATTTGTACATAGATAACTGAGTAGAGACTGTCACTTCCTGAATAATATTTTCATTGTATGTGTATCATCTTAGGGAAGTTTTATAAGGCAATTGCTAGATTCCATGTTCAGCACCATAAGCTGTTCCAGTTTTGTTAAATAGGTTTTAATTTGCTCTCTGGGAGTAAATTTATCTTAGCTACTGTCCTACTTACATGACATAATATAATGTTCTTTGTTTAGGGTTATGTCAGAGAGGAAACCATAGACATATGTAAAAACCTTCACAGACACTATTTTATACAGCATTTTCCTTGATTCTACTGAGACTTTCTCCTTTCTTCTCAAGCTGTAAATTATTGTTTCTCTAATGCTTCAGGAGAAAGTACATCTTTATTTAGCAGTGCTTAGAAGTTTCTGAGGTGTTTATTATATATTTACTAACTGTATATTTTGTTCTTTATGTGTTTAAACACATATGAATGCATAAATAACAGGATAAGCTAAGAAAACATATTTTAAAACCATCAGATTAACAACAGATAGATCAGTTATGGACAAAGATTGTTTAGGCAAAATAAATGCCCACAGATCCGTGGGCCTCAACAGATTCCCACAAATGCTGAAGGAGATAGCAGAAGTGATTCTCAAGCTGCTCTCTTATTATTTTGGAGAATGGGAGCAGTACCTGAAGGCTGGAGGATAGTCAGTGTCACCCCAGTCTTCAAAAAGGGCAAAAAGGAAGATCCAAGCAACTACAGGCCAGTCAGCCTCACCTCCATTCCTGGGAAGGTTATGAAACAACTTGTTCTTCATGTCATTCACCAAGGTGAAATCATGCTCAACCAATCTCGTAGCCCTCTGTGATGTCATCACTTGCTGGGTAGATGGGGAGACAGCAGTGGAGGCTGTCTACCTTGACTTTAGCAAGGCGTTTTACACAGTCTCCCACAAAATTCTTAGATTGAAATTTAGGAAGTGTGGGATAGATGAGCAGACAATGAGGTGACTTCAGAACTGGCTGACTGGTAAAGCTCAGATGGTGGTCAATGGCAGATCAATGATGCAAACTGTAGTTGGAGCTGTAACTAGCAATGTACCCCAGGGGTACAGTTTTGCTCAATAACTTCATCAACAATCTGGATGAAGTGATAGAGTCCACCCTCAGCTGACAATATGAAGCTAGGACATGTGGCTAACAAATCAGAAGGCTGTACTGCCATTCAGCAAGATGCGAACAAAAAAGTGAGTTAGGCAGACAGCAACTTGACGAACTTCAACAAGAGCAAGCGTGAGTTCTTCACATGAGGAGGAATAACTGTGTGCAGTAGTACAGGCTAGGGAATGATCTGAAAGAAATGAGCTCAGATGAGAAGGACTTTGGGGTCCTGGTGGATAACAGGTTGGCCATGAGCCATGGCCAAGAAGGTATGCTGGGGTGAATCAAGAAGGGCATGGCAAGCAGGTCAAAGGAGGTGATTCTTCCCCTCTACTCTATCCTAGTGAGGCCCACATCTGGAAGACTGTGTCCAGTTCTGGGTTCCTCAGTTCAAAAAAAGATAGGGATCTTCTAAAGAGAGTCCAGTGAAGGGCCACAAAGCTGATTAAGGACAGGAGCGTCTCCATGTGAGGAAAGACTGAAAGACCTGGAACTCTTCAGCCTGGCGAAGAGAATAATAGCAGGAGATCTCATCGCTATTTATAAATATCTAAAATGTACGAGTCAAATGGATGGGGCCACGCTCTTTTCAGTGGTGTGCAGCGTCAGGACAAGGAGGAATGGGTAAAAACTGCAACAGAGTAAGTTCCATAAGAATATGAGGAAGAACTTCTTTACCGTGAGGTTAAAAGAGCTCTGGAACAGGCTGCCTAGAGAGGTTGTGGAGCTTCCTTCTCTTGAGATATTCAAGATCCTTTTGGACACTTTCATGTGTAGGGAATGTGTTTTTAGCATATGGGTTGGACTCAATGATCTCCAGAGGTCCCTTCCAAACCCCGAAATTCCATGATTCTGTGTATTATTTCTATTTAATGATTTTATTGAGGATGAAAAAGGATGTAAGAAAATATCCTAAAGTACACAGTATATTAGAGAAAAGAGTGAATTATAAATTCTATTTGAAATAAGGCCTAATTCCTCAAATCCTGTGTATTCTGACAGGAGGAAAAACTTTGCAATATGTAAGAATATCCTAGTGTATTCTAATACACAGTAGGTTTACTCAAGTGTATAAAGAGTTGAAAATTTGTTGAAAGATTAGATCATCTGTGGTCTTACCATACTGTTATGGTTTAACCCTGGCAGCCAGCTAAGTACCACACACTGCTTTCTCACTCTCCCCAGGGTACACTCATGTACCCTGTCCACAAAGTTTTTAATCTATGCTGCACAAGTGATGAGGAACTCCACCACTGTAAGAGTGCCTGTAGCAATTCTGTGCTAGTGAAAAACTGCATTATATTCTTTTTACTTTCCACAAACCAAATAAACTGGTACTGCGGCTAAATCACACTGAATTGTAGAACATAAGTAATTCATGCTCATGAAAGTCTTAGATCTACATCATCTCTTGTTCTTCCTACGTGATGTTAGCCTGTATATTTTTAGACATGAAGAGGTTCATATAATTTGATATTAGCCAGAAAATTCTCCATTTGCAAGTTGTATCTCAGAAACTATCTGGATTTCACAATCTACTGTGGCTTCTCTGATCCAGGAGGGTGACATTTTTGTGAAAAATCCAATCAGATGGAGGACCACTTTCATATAAATAAGTGTGATTTTTCTCTTGGTAAATCTTCATAATGTAAAATGGTGGGTTTCCAGATGGCTTAAATAGACTCTTTTACTCAATTTGAATTATTCATAGGATACTTTTTCATTATTGTGAGAGTTGAGCTGAAAGTAATGCCTCCTATTTTATTATGTTGACCCATGACAGCAGAGGAGTATGTTGGTAGTATGGCAGTAGAGTTTGAACCTTCCTGACAATATTCCATTAAATTTTGTGACCGTGTAACAGATGGCAGCATTGGGGCAGTCTGACAAAATGGAATCTGACATAGAAGTGTGTATGGAGCAAAGGCATGTCACTGAATTTTTCCAGGCAGAAAATATTGCACCCACTGACATCTATTGATGCTTGCTGTACATTTATGGAGAAGAAACAGTGGATGTCAGCACAGTGAGGTAGTGGATAATGTATTTCAGCAATAGTGACAGCAACATAAGAGACATCCCATGTTCTAGACAATCATGCACAGCTGTCACAATATGAAATAAAGAATGTCATGATCAGCTCATACATGCAAATATGCAGACGGTGGAGACTATGTTGAAAAACAGTATTTTATAGTTGAGAATTTGTTCTAGTAAGCAATGTTATTGTACTCTTTGTATCACTTGTAGTTTGCATGGAAATAAATAAGCAGAGTATAGTTGGAGGTTTGTAACTAGTAGTGTTACCCAGAGGTCATCGCTGGGTCCAGTCTTGTTCAACATCTTCATCGGTGATCTGGATGAAAGGATAGAGTCTACCTTCAGGAAGTGTGCTGATGATACAAAGCTGGGAGGAGTGGCTAACATGTTTACAAGCTGTGCTATCATTCAACAAGACCTGTACAGACTGGAGAGCTGGGCAGGGAGGAACCTGATGAGGTTTAACAAGAGCAAGTGTGGAGACTTGCACCTGGGAAAGAATAACCACATGCATTAGTACAGGTTAGTAGATGAGCTGCTGGAGAGGAGCTCTGTGGAGGAGGACCTGGGAGTCTTGATGGATAACAGGTTGGCCATGAGCTAGCAGTGTGCCCTTGTGGCCAAGAAGACTAATGGTATCCTGTATGGGATACATTAAGAAGAGCAAGACCACCAGGTCAAAGGAAGTGATCCTTCCCCTCTACTCTGCCGTGACGAGACCACATTTAGAATGCTGTGTCCAGTTCTGGGCTCTCCAGTTCAAAACAGACAGGGATCTCCTGGAGAGAGTCCAGTGGAGGGCCACAAATGTGATAAAGTGCCTGGAGCATCACCTTTTTGAGGAAAGGCCGAGTAACCTGTGGCTGTCCAGCCTGGGGAAAAAAAGACTGAGAGCAGATCTGATAAATGTTTATAGATATCTAAAGGGAGGTGGAAAGCAAATGGATGAGGCAAGGCTCTTCTCAGTAGTGTGTAGCAATAGGAAAAGAAGTAATGGCCTAAAACTTGTACATAGGAATTCCATACTAACATGCAGAAGAACTTCTTTACAATAACGGTGGTGGAGTGCTGGAACAGGCTGCCCAGGGAGATTGTGAAGTCTCCTTCTATGGAGACATTCAAGACCCACCCGGATGCCTACCTGTGATACCGCTTTAGTGGGACTGTTGGACTCGATGGTCTCTTGAGGTCACTTCCAACCACTGCGATTTTGTGCCCCTGTGATTCTGTTATTACTTTCAGTGCAACAGACATATTATTATTTTTTTCAATAGGCAAATGAACATGGCTAAGAATCATTCTATAGATGGAATAAAGAGAAGGAAGGAAGGAAGGAAGCAGAGAAAGAAGGAAAAAAAGGAAAGAAAGAAAGAAAGAAGGAAAAGGAATTAAGGAAGGAAACAAGGGAAGAAATAAAAAAGTAACAAAGGAGACCAAAAGAAAGGCAAGAAGAAAGGAAGAAAAGAGAGAGAAAAAAAAGAAAAAGAAAAAGAAAAACCAGGTCACCAGGATTTTAAAGTTCAGAATTAAAAAAAAAAGAGAAATCCTTCAAAATTTTTGAAAACAAAATCTCAGGCTTCTTTTCAAATAATGTCTTTTTTCCTTATTTCTACCCACTTCTCTTTACAATTCCATTCCTAATTCTGGTCTGTAAGATCTTTTGCAGTTAACTAAGGAGAAATAACAACAGCTGAAGACAAACCTAAGTCAGAGTGTCTTTTAAAGCATTTTTTGCACTTAACCATTTACATATTTACTAATTTTTCTTACCTAGTATTTGCTGCATTTTACCCAAATTTAGTTTGTTAAGATATAAACTTACTATTGTTAAAATTTTCATCAAATTGTGTTAATGGAAAAGCTAAAATTCTGTTTCTTTATTCTTCAGTATTAAAAAGTTGACTAATTGGCAGGTTTCCTGTTTTTTTGTTGTTTTTTTTTTTTTTGTAAAACACAAGGCTGCTTAATGTATTTTTTGCTTTGGTTAGTAATTGAATTTTTCATAATCAGTCACAATTCAGCAAATTAAGCTGTCTGCCATTTCTACTTCTGTCTGTTATTTTAACCACTAATACTACTACTAATTAATGAGTTTCCAGATATCCAAAAATATATAAAGCATTGAGTTGATGTCTCAGGGGCAAGTTAGCAAGCTCTTTATAAATCAAAAATTCAAGGAGTTCCACCAGTTAGTGCGTTTTCAGTGTGTACTTCTATTCACATCCAAATAGATACAATTTTATTTACATAATTAAAAATCTCTGTGGTAAAGCACTTGAAAGCAAGAAGGGGGAAAATCCAATGAGTAACATAAGAGGCACCTAAACAGAAGATGACTAGAAAAGAACTGAGGGATTTTGTGCTCCCCCACCAATACTGAATTACAAAGTTGTGTTTTAGAAATATGATCTCAAATGCATATTTATCACATGCTTCTAATAGCTATTTCACATACGAAAAACATCCAAAATGAGAAGCCCCCCCCCCCCCCAAAAAAAAAGAACAGAATTTTATTTTATTTTTAAACTTGAGATGATAAAAACGGTAGCTACCTGGTTGATTGTGCAGCCTTATATAAGTGATAAATGCATTTCAAAGCCTCCAGCAAGGTGGTACAGCAGATAAAGGTTTAATCATTCATTTAAGAGAATATAGTTAAAGTCTTAGAACTTGTGATCTTGTATGAAATGTACTATGCCTCATCTCCATCTCAGAATCTCAAGTAACAAAATGTTGTTATATGGTTTACGGGCCATACTCTCTATAGAGGAGATTCGATGAAAGCCTTGCACCAGAAGCCATGGTTTATATGTGAGACAGACAGTGAAAGAATATCTAGAAAGTAAACAGACTTGCTGAATGCATTTTGTCATATGTAAATACATTTCTCTTCAAAATGTCAGTCTAGCTTTATTCTAAATCCAATACAAATACCCATCCCAAATGAAACAATAATGGCCCATGATTTTCTCTTCCTAGTAGCAAAGTGGAAAATTAACTGTTTGAAGGTGTTGTGACTCACATTCCTTTCTCAATTACATGCTCTACACATACAATCTCATCAGTCCATAAGTGAACTGCACAGTTCTTGATAGCTTGTGTTTTTCCATGGAGCAACTTTCTGAATATATTCACAAAATTGTATAGAAGTATAACATTTTTGTATGTGACACCATATTCAAGGTTATTTCCATGTAAACTTCCTTAAACCTATTTATTTACACATTGTGAATTTAGAATGCGATGTAGGTTTCAACATGAGACCAAAGCTTTGTTCTGGCAGGTTTACTCCTAATAAAACTAAAAAATAATTTGCTGAGAGCAAACTGGCAGCAGGTGTTCTTTAGTGTTGACAGCTGCATTCTTGACATGGATCACAGACAAACTGTAGTGTTCACACTACAACATCTGGAACATTTGATCAGATTTCAAGAGCTAATTCAGATGGGTTGTCCATTTTCATTTCAAAAAATAAAGGAAAAATAGTATTATGGTGCACAGCTCAAATTAGCACATGAATAACTCCTTAAAAAATTATCTGAAAAATCCAGTATGTCTAACTAAAATACATATATGTGTATAACAGATAAATTTTATATATTCAGTAAGAATTATTCTGTGAAGTACCACTAGGTTAGAGTATGTATTTTCTCACATAGTGCTCAGGAATACTTTGTAAGATTGCTACTAAGAAATGAAGAATTAAACAATATAAAAAACTGTCTTTCATTAGAACAGAAACTGAAGTGATAGGATCTGAATACATTTTGGTATCTGTTGTCTTCATTCAGAAGAAGAAAATTAAACACGAGATAACCCTGAATAAAATAAACATTCAAAGCATAAGCAAATGATATTTTTTCACATGTTACGCATTTCACTGCCCTTATTTTAATAAGACTAGACTACCCCTGGTGCAAAATAACTATATACACACAGAATAAGAAAATGGCTGATGTTGGGAGAGACCTCTAGAGGTCATACAATCCAGCACTCTTGCTCAGGGATGGTCAGCTATAGCAGGATGCTCAAGATCATGTACAGATAGCTTTAGCAAGTTGCCAAGGACAGAGCCTCCCCAACCTCTCTGAGCAACCTGTTCCAGTGCTTTGTTGTGCACACAGAACAGAAGTACTTCCGGGTGTTCAAATGGGACTTCCTGTGTTCCAGTTTGTGCTTCTTGTCCTGGTACTGGGCACCCCTGAAAAGAGCCTGACTCAGTCCTCTTTGCAGCATTCTTTCAGCCATTACTGCATGTTGACAAGAACCCCCTTGAGCCTCCAAGATGAACAAGCCCCAGTTCTTTCAGCCTCTCCTCACAGTAGAGTTGCTTCAGTCCTTTGATCATCTTGGTGGCCTTCCACTGGACTCTTTCCAATATGTTCATGTCTCGCATTTGGGAGGCCAGATGTGGACACAGTCCTCTAGGTTTGGCCTCACCAAAGCTGAGTGAAGCTTCGACCTGCTGGCAGTATTTTGCCTGGTGCAGCCAAAAGTAAGATTAGCCTCCTTAGCAGCAAGGGCAAATTGCTAACCTATGTTCAACTTCTTGTCTACCAAAACTTCTAGATCCTTTCCTTCTAGGCTGCTTTCAAGCTGGGTAGATCCCAGCATGTACTGTTGTACAGGGCTGTTCCTCCACTGATAGAGGACTCTGTACTTCCCAGCTCTTAATATTTCTAATGTCAATACATATATGTACGAGCAGTCTTTAACGCACAAGAGATTACAGAAGCTTTCATTTTTTTGGAATTTCACAGATCAATCAGAGAGGCAGAAATATACCTTCACCTCTAATATACATAGTTCCTGTTAGATTTTAAATTGTAGCAAGGATTACTAAATGCTGTGTGCCTGCCTTTCTCTCCCCTCTTCTGCAGGAACAGTCTCTTTCCATCTGCTGGCATCTCTTGTGAATTCTGCTGCTATGGAGCTACAGCAGTACAGTCCTTGATGGAATCATTAGTCGCAGGGCTTCAGCAAATTTACCTTAATTATGCACTCCTCTCACCTTACCCTTGTTCCTGCACTGCAAAACAAAGTCTAATGTTGAGACTTTCATCTACGGCAGTTTGTTTCACATTCTAGCCATTTTTGTCTGTTGCTGTGGTCAGCTCTCCAGAGCACCAATTTATCTGACCCAAATTAACCCACCATCCCTTTAGCAGTTTCAAAACTGGAGGAATCTTGAATGTATACTTGTAACTATCTAACTGAGGAGAATTCATAAATATTAAGAAAAGACACTAAATGAAATTGTGCCTTGGTAACCACTGCAAGAGCATGAATAACTAGGAAAAAAATGTACAGTTTTTCTTTAAAAACGTTACATAAATAATAGCTATTTCATCACTTTTTTTTTTGTGAAGAATGTTCAGTATATCTAGATGTACATTCAGTGTTGCTTATGTAAAAGCTATTAAATCTGTATCATTGTACATATACATATGAAAATAACAGTGTTCATCTAGTGAAATGCTATTCGTCATTTAAAAAAGATTGTTTAGAATATTCTTTCGTCTTTTTACCAGTGAAATTGGGCAGAAGAGTGTGTTTATAAAGACGAAGGAAATAAACTTTCTACATGGGTAGTGATAGGACAATGGGGAGTGGTTTTAAACTAAAGGAAGGGAGATTTAGACTAGATGTCGGGGGAAACTTTTTACTGAGAGAGGTGTGCTGGAACAAGCTGTCCAGAGAGGCTGTGGATGCCCTGTCCCTGGAGGTGTTTAAGGCCAGATTGTATGTGACCCTGGGCAATCTGATCTAGCAACTAGCAACTGTGTATGTGGCAGAGGAGCTGGAACTTGATAATATTTGAGGTCTCTTCCAATCCAAGACATTCTATGATTGTATGATTCTAAAAGTACCCTAGGAATCACAGAATATTTTATATCCATTTTACATTCAACAGATTTTGTTTTAAATATTTTCAGTAGATGTAAATGCCGAGAAAATTAGCTCAATCATAAACACAGAAACAAGTGAATCATAAGGAATAATAGTTAAATTACATTAAACTGAATGTAAATCATTCTATTTTAATTTAAAACTGAAACTTTTAAGAGCAGTGCAAAAGACTAGGATACTCTGAATTTATTGTTTTTGTTAATCTTAAACTCCTTGAAGACTAAATTCAATTTTGGCCTAAACATTTGTTATAAACCTTTCAAGCTATTGACTTCTAGTTTCCTGAATACTTAGAATATCAAAATTTGTTACTTGAAGAAAATAATTATGAGTTACTGGTGTATGTTAATATACTAACACTGATCTGAGCTTCACAGGG
Organism: Numida meleagris; assembly: GCF_002078875.1. Lineage (NCBI taxonomy): Eukaryota > Metazoa > Chordata > Aves > Galliformes > Numididae > Numida > Numida meleagris. The sequence goes on from NC_034438.1 coordinate 29,890,819, forward strand.
TTTCCTATCAACTCTGATAGAGCTCTGAGCTCTCCAGACAGAGTAATTTAATTAACAGGAGTGGTGCCTTCCTGACTAGCCATTCATTTATTCTATGAAATTGCTGTTTTTGAAATCCTTCCTGTCATTACTGTACTTTTTCACGATCTAAAATGAAGCTAAAAATACAGTCTAGATCAAAAAGCAATCATGTCTTTATTAGAAATCGAAGAAGCAATTTAAGAGTTAAAGCTCTGAGTCTAATCAAAGGTTTACTTAATATTTACAACTACTGCCAGGTGCTGTGTATGAGAAAAATAGCCAATCTGAAAAAGCACGATTGATGCTAAGAAGAAATTCTTGAAACAATACCCATGGAAACTGTCACTAATATACAAAATCACTGCACAGAAATTAAAAGAAAAGCCACTCAAAAACATAAGACAGCAGAGAAGATGAAAGAACATAAATATAAAAATAATACTGCCCAACTGCTTTGGGAATTTATTCTTTAATGGAGTCTCTTTAAACCTGCTAGGTGTATTGTAGTACTCATGTGATTCCAAGGATCAGCACAGACACTCACTCACAGGAATTGAAAAACTTGAAAAATTGAGGCATCTTTTGCTACTGGATTTATTTGATGACATATTTAAAATAAATGACACATGAAAGCAGGAAATTCAAACCCCACATAAGAAATATTTACTGTTCAGGATTGCATACCTAGAAAGAAACAGATTAGTGGATGAACAGGGACCACTATGAGAGCTATGCAAAGGAAAGAGCAGCCTGCTAATTCATGGCAATTTCAGCATTATTCTCAGTGCACTTCAAAGATATAAAATTTATCAGTGTTATATCTTTAGAAAAGATGAAGAACTTTCCAGTTTATCTCAAATTTATCATAACCACTGTGACACAGTATATCCTTTTTCTCCGTGTGGTGCACAGAATTTCTTTTCATGTCAGTGATGCCAATATTTTTAAGAAATAGTGAGACACTTCATACAAATAAGTAAGAGAGATTGAAAAAAGCACACTGTGGAATTAACTACAGCTTTGCTTTATGTGCCTAAAGACCTGAGTAAAGATAGAGCAGTGAAAAAGGATTTATGTTGTTCCTTGCAAAATGGATGGTAGAAATTACTGCGTGCCTTCATGAAGAAATATACTTTGTATATATATATATAGGTGTGACAATTATTGTGTAATCATTCACATAAATCAGCATAGTCCTCATTGTCTCTGGAGAATATAATTTCTCAGTTGTTTTTGGACTGGAAGTGTTGTTTTATCTTCTTTTAATCCATGCTTACCCAATTTTACCCAACATGCTTTGTGCACGAGGCATCATGCCAAATCCTGTGCCATCATTTTGCACTGTTTAATAACAGCAGTCCTGTGGCACATCAGGTATGACAGAGTCAGACTTCTGCTTAATAAACTGTGAGTCATTTTGTGGCCTCACCATTGAACTGCATTCAATGATGTTTAATTTAGCAACAGGTATGGTCCATATAAATCTTCGCTTCTGCGTTCATATATTATATTTTTGAGCATTTATTTTCTGCTTAAATATGCATGATAGGTTAAAACAAAGTAAGGAAGCAGTTTTTACTCCTGCAACGTACTTCTTGAGACTCAGCACTACACCACCAATGTATCAGTCCTTTCATAATGAAAAAGAACTGTCTAAAACTATTAATAATTTATCATAAAAGGCTGAACAAATGGAGAAAGAACATAATTCAAAGTCACTCGTTATCAATGTCTGTTCCATTTCCTCTACTAATGACTAGATTGCCTTGGTTAGAGAGGAACAGGAGGATTGCACAGTATAACCTCATCATGATCTGATGAATTGTTGCATAAAGAATTCCTCAGGCTTTGCTCTTCATTTGAGAGAACTGGCTTATCTGCCCCAAAGGAAAGAAAAAAAAAAAAAAAAAAAAGGTGCCATAATAGAAACATGAACAGTAGGATATACCAGAGAAAAACTGCAAACTATAATTATCACAGTCTTTATTTATACTTTGTTAGGGAATTTTTTCCAACGCTAATTGGATCAGAAATTGCATGGAAAATGAGCCCCTGTTTATTTAGATCCAATAAAAAGGGGATAATAAAACTTAGTACTCATCCACCTGGAGGTGATGGAGATCATTAAGAATCCTTTAAGACATGTCTGCACACTGATGTAGACTCAGCTTCACGTATTCGGTGGATGAGGAAGGAAGAGGCAAGCTGCAGACTTTAAAATCCTGTCAGAAACAAGCACTTTGTGTGGGAATGCATCAAGTCACTGAATGTTTCCTCTGGTTTAACCTCTTCTGCTTCCAGGAAGAAGAGAAAGAGGAAATGAGGAGGGAAACTTAACTTTTTCAGGTTTCTCAGGTTGCCTGTCCGTCCCTAAACACACAGGTCACAGAGTCCTGGTAAGATACATTTTAAATCTCTTCCACGGTCAGTTTATGGTCTTCTATACACATTAAGTATTATAAGCTTAAATATATTTTCTATGTTCAGTAGTATTTAAAGACTTTTATGGCATGTTTCCCTGTCAGCAGTAAAACCTACAGGATTATTCCACAAAAACACAAACACAAATCAGCAACAGAACTTGAGAAGTGGCATGAAGCTGCAACAGAGGAGGCTCAGGCTGGATATTAGGAAGAGATCCTTCACTGTGGTGGTCAGGAACTGGAACTGGCTCCTTAGGGATGTGGTCAAGGCACTGAGCTGCCTGAGTTCAGGAAGCATCTGAACAAAGATCTCAGACATATGATTTGGTTTTTGAGTGGTTGTGTGTGGGACCAAGATTTAGGTTTGATGATCCTTATGGGTCCTTCCAGCTCAGAATATTCTGTGATTCTATGTTTCATATCAAATCATGAAGAAAAATGAAGCTATGAAGAACTCAGAAGAAACATGATTTGGAGGAATGACAAAAAGAATACTTGGTAGAATTTAGAAAGCTATGACAAAAACAAACTAAGAAACAAACAAAACTCCAAGTAAATTGGAAAATTATTAATTAGTTCTTGGAACCCTTTCCAAGAACTTCAAAATAATCTGGTAGACTTTTAGGGAGAATCACTACCCACTACCCCACTACCAAAGGTGACATTTCAAAGTCATTTTCTAAATCCTGTAGAAGTTTCTTATGGATTACTGAAGATGATGCACACCACTGTAGCATTCTGTTTTTCTGTGTACTTAGTATTACAATAAGATCTGCTAAAAAAAAATATGAGCACAAGCAGAGTAATGAAGTAATCATGGGGAGAGGGAAAGTCCTACCAGTGACTCCAGTTATGTTATGGCTTTCATGCTGACATATATAGCCAGCGTATCAGATACTGCTGTAGCACAAATGCATCCCAGAAGCAGCCTTTAGATAGCAGATCCTGTGAGAGACAATGACACGGCAGTCTCACATTGCCTTGCATTCCCTCTCTTCTAAACTTCTTTGAAAAGGAAGTAGTACGAACACCAAAAAGTCTTCCATAAAGAATGCCTGTCTTCACCAGACTTCTGCCTGTGAATTTCACAAATATTCTCATATCCTTGTACTTGTAAATCTTCATATATTTTAAAAAGAGGTATAGACAGATGAAGTCATAGGATCACAGAATTATTTGGCTTGGAAGGGACCAAGAAGATCATCTTCTTCCAACCACATTGCCATAGGTGTAGATTTCTTTCACTAGATCATATTGCCCAAAGATCCATCCAGCCTTCCCTTGAACAGTCTTGGAGAGGTGACATCCATAGTTTCTACGAGCAGGCTGTCTCAGTGCCTCAACAAGCGCATAGTGAGGAATTTCCTCCTTATACCTACCGTCTTTTGGTTTAAAGCTGTTAGATCTTGTCTACCTTCCCTGAAAAAGAGTCTGTCCCCAACTTTTCTCTGTTCACCTTTACATTTTGAAAGTCACTACAGCATATCTTACATAAAAACAGAACTGACATGAACCTTAAAAATGCAGAGAAATATATATTTTTCTCTTAAAAATGGAAAAAAAAAAAAAGAAAGAAAGGCAAAGAGCTTAACATATCCATTTGCCCCTCTGGCTCTGTCTTAGCTTAACATGATTTCATTAATAATTAGAATTTATAGTCTGGGCTTCATTGCATGAAAAGGTTTTTCCTAACTTTCTTTCAAAATGTAGTCACTTGAATGAAGTTTGTCTTGATCACAATAAGCTCTGTATGCTCATCATACTACTTAAACCTATTTTGATGTTTGAAGAGAGAAAAGATACAACCAATACAAGAAAACCTTCCCAAAGTGCTTAAACATACAACAAATTAGGCTTTGTAACCAGTACTCCAACTTCACAAACAACTGGCCTCCTAAAAAAGATCTTTTGATATTTAATCATTTTGCGTATATAAACTATCTCTAAAGTTAATATATATGTTAGGATCTTATACTTTTTTGGCATTACTTGAAATTATATGAAAATGTGTTATGTGTTTTGGAAGCAAGAAAAATAAGTTATACTATGAAACAAGCATACTTATCAAGCATATGTCTCTGTATCACTGTTTAGAGAAAGGTGATATCCACTATGCACTGGAATTTTTTCATGAACCTTCATAGACTTCCAGTTGAAAAAATAGCCCTATCTGCTCCACGCCTCCCTTTCTGTACTGCACCTTGAGTATAGTTGATTTGTGTGGTTTTTTTGTTTGTTTGTTTGTTTTTCTGCTGGTGTTATGGTATATATTAGTTTGATAAACAGAAGAAAGGAAGAAAGTGGTTTACAGTGTAAGAATACCTAAGAATAAAATTCTACTCTAAAATTCAGAAATAACAGCCACTGAAGATTGGTATCTACTGATGAGAGTAGCAGTTTATTAATCATTTGTCATGTAATGCTGACATACTGGGTGCTGATTTCTGTTCAGTTACACAATGAAATCTTATCAATTTTATTACTACAAGAATTATCTACATTCTGTTGAAGCATTTGCAGACTTAAATAGGCTTTGAAGCTTTTTTTCTCAATGCAGGTTACTTCTTTCTTTTCCTCCTATTTCCTCATTATCGATGGAATGATTCAACAAAAGCTTAATCTTGATCTCCAAGCACATTCATAGTGCAAATAAATAACACAATTCAGCTCAGATACAAACAGATAAGGACTGATAGGGTTATCAACAGTCAAAGGATAAGCCACAGTACAAAAAGTAATTAGTCTTGATATGGTAGGAGGGAAAAACAGAGAAAAAGATATTTATATCATAGAAGTTGCTTACTCCAGTGGAGCATTCATTCAGATGTTCTGTAAGCAAAGCCCTCTGTAATGTTTCAACATGCAAACATGACAGAACTAGATAGAGATGGAAGAGGCTGTACTTGAAAAAATGTCTATGACTACAGAAATCATAGAATTTCTATTTCACATATACGCAAAAACACCTGTTCTAGAACATAGTATGTTTCCTTTTCTTCCCCTTCAGTTCATTTTAATTTTGAAATAGGATTTAAAATTTCATAGAATCATAGAACTGTAGAATGGTTTGAGTTGGAAGAGACCTTTAAGATCTTCTAGTTCCAACCCCCCTGCCTATAGGCAGGATACCAGCCTGGCCTGGAATGCTTCCAGGGTGGGGAAATCCATAGCCTCTCTGGGCAACCTGTTACAGCATGTCACCACCCTCACAGTACAGAATTTCTTCCTAATATCTAGTCTAAATTTACCCTATTCCAGTTTAAGAGCATTTCCTCTTGTCCTGTCACTACCTGCCCTTATAAAACATCCCTCCCCAACTTTCCTGTAGGCCTCCTTCAGGCACTGGGAGGCCACTATGAGATCTCCTCAGAACCTTCTCTTCTCCAGACTGAAAAGCTCCAGCTCTCCCAGCCTGTCCTCATAGGGGAGGCACTCCAGCCCTCTGATCAGCTTTGTGGCCCTTCTCTGGATCTGCTCTAACAACTCCATGTCCTTCTTGTGTTGGGGGCTCCAGAACTGGATGCAGTACTCCAGGTGGGGTCTCATGAGAGCAGAGAAGAGGGGCAGAATCACCTGCTGGTCACACTTCTCTTGATGTTACTAAATTAATTTGATTCAGATTCTAAATTAATTTGATTCAGAGCTGCAACATTATTTTTGAATTCTCTAAAAGAAGTTGAATTTGATATATTACAAAACATGAGAAATGATATTCAGTCTATTTAGTAAATGACTCAGCTTATAAGATAAACCATGAACTATATTAAAAAAAAAAAAAGCAAATTATTTCAGATTAGCCCATTCTCCTTTTCACTTTTCTACTTCAGTGTAACAAAATGAGTTGAGTGGAAGTGTCAGTCTGATTAACAGAAACTGGAGGCTTTTTTAGAAGAAAAGATTGCCTAAACCTTTACAGAAAATCACCAGCAGAAAGTTCTTGATGAGTGACATGAGTCTTTGACCTGATTTAGTGTCTCAGAGTTTACATTGTTACTTTGTGCTCTCCACTGTGTTTACAGAAGTAATTTATTATTTTTAATAGGAACTCAGGATATTACTGTTACTGTTGCTGTTGCTATTTATTAAATACTTGTTTTGAACTTAGTTGTATGTTTATTTACATTTTTTAAATAAAAAATTACAATTTTTTAATAAAAAAATAAAAAAAAATGAAGGCAAGAAAACAACATAAGAAAAAACTACAGGTTATGAGCTCCATTGCAGAGAATCCCATAAACTAGTTTACATCATTTGAACAAGGAAATTCTACTGTTTATCCTTCTATTTTGAACAGCTAGGAAAGACGATGTTATTGGAAATGAATAGTTTTCTATAGCAAACTTCTACCAGCTTTTAATTGTTCCATGTATGGTAAAATTTAGTGATCTAATATAAACCAGATATAGATTCTTTTCTACTGGATTTTCCCATAAAAACAGTTTATATCTGTCACTTATAATGTGTGTTGTTGCTTTTTTTTTTTTCATTTACATAATTTTTACTTACGATAATTATCAATTAACCAATGTGGTTATCCCAGTTGTTTCCTATATTCATAAACACAAAATGTTCTTTAAGCTGTCTTTGAAATGCTGACTTCCCACATTACAAGCTACTATTGGATTTGTATACTTCTTTCTTCAAAAATAAAGCTTTATTATGTGTGATACACATAGATATATACTTTTAAATAGCAGCATAAGGCAGAAATTGATCAACACAAACTCTATGTCAAGTAACACATTATTATCATAAGAATTCTCTACTAACTTCAGTGCATTATTTTAAACACTCTTAGTGTTTTCTCAACCATTAAATATTAGTAAACTTACAAAAGGCAGACATCCCCATAGATATGAATTTTGAAAATATTAGGTTTCTTACAACTACAGGAATTCCCATGAGTAGAGGATCTTAACAAGAATTCAAGTAAGCCATGTGGTTCTGTACACACTCATATCTAGAAAACAGTAGATCTAGGGGATCTGGAATTTAAACTAGATTATACACTTAGAACTGACAACTCAAAATCACATGCAGGTGTACAGGAGTCTGTAGAGAAGACCCTACAAGTGTAATGTGGATCCTGTGAGACAAAAATACTCCACTCCTCAATGAGTATGAGCTTATGAGAAAGCTTAAAGGTTTAAACTCATTTTTAGAAAGTGTCATAGTAAAACATAATATTACTTCTGTTATTTTTTGAACTACTGTTTTCACACAATCAGTGGAATCACAAAATAAAACTGTCAGACTGTTCTCCTGGGTTTTGGTTTCCATTATCTAGGAGCATATCTTGTTGCCTATATATATGCTGTGCATGACAGATATTTGTGTTATGCAAATAAAGTTTCCTCATGACTTTGATTTTGATTGTATGTTAATCATATTGTCTCCTGTCATAGTAAAAGTATGCAACTTTATTCTATTTAATATTATGAAACAAGTTTAAAGCACAGGAGAATATTTTGGTACATTGGTTAAGCTTGTTTATCTTAATAGCTTTATTATATTACATTTAAATTGATTTTAACAACACACTACATTTCAACATACTTCATTGAAATGACATCACATTAAATGTAAGTATTCCCAAAAGTCTTTGTGCATGGAAAAGATGAAAAAAATTGAACCACAGGTTTCCCGCGATCTTAGTTTTCCTTCTAAAACCTATCCAATTTGCACCTCATTTCTAAAGATTATAATATTAAACTTCTGTTAAGAGAAAAGCATTTTGATTAAACTCTTAACGTGATAAAAAGAGTTTTAATTCCCACTGTTCCTATCCCTCACTCATTCTGAAACTACACTTTCTTACAAGAGATTCAACATACGAAATTTTCATTTATGTTTGAAGAAACTATTATTTTAACAATCATTTAACTTTTGGTTGATGTTATCTCTTTCACTTTGAAATTATGTCCACTCTTGACTATATTATTAGTAGTCCCAAAATGCAACATTGTTAAGTTTCCCAAGTATAGCGTTGAAGAAATTCAGCTACATGACAGCAGCTTCAGTTAAACAATCCAAAAAATAAACAAACAAGCAAAAAAAGAAAAATGACCCAAAAATAACAGCCAACCAACCATAAATGCTTGTAAATATAGAAACATATTTTTCTTCACTACCTCTTGGAAGGGGAAAAACAAACAAAGAAACAAACAAAAAAAACCCCTAAGGATTAATGACTAATATTACCAGTTGATATTATCAGATTGTTTACCTCTCTGTATTATTTTTATGATCCAAGAATCACAGAAATGTGTTGTAATGTAATTCTTTCCATAAACATCCAAAATCATGGAAAAGAAAGTGCAAAAATAGTCACTCACCCTGAGTTTAGAGGTTTGGAATTTGTTCAAAATTTCTCTATCCTGAGATCTGAAAAAAAAAAACAAACCAAAATAAAACAAAAGCCTTCTATCACCATTGGCAATGAATAGCTAGACATTAGGTATATGATAAAAAATAGGTAAGTGATAGTAATACTTCAAATGATTAACATACACATATATTATAAGAAAATGCATGGGTTTAAACATTAAATGGCTTTGGGTGAAGCCTTTTGTGCATCAGAAAACTGACCTAAACTTTAAAGTGTATTCACTGCACACACGCGCAAACACACATACACATGCACACTATCATGATCACCACTACTCCTCATCAGTGTTCTGAGGAAAAATTTAATTAACTCACTCCCTTATGTGAGAATTTGTGATTTTCCATGGTACTCAATCATGCCATGGATAACTGCATGCAAGGAGTTTAGATTGTGCATCAGAGCTGTTCTAAGTTTCACTTGAGAAGATTTTTGAGCATAAGCAGTTCTTTTGGAAAACAAACTTTTTCAGTGTTCAGAAGATAAAAAAAAAAAAAAAAAAACCACCTTTAGACTGCATTACAACAATGTGGTTCCAGGTATGAAATCAAAATAATCAACAAAATAATAGAGAATATACATTTCATGTATGAGAAGAATAGTGGTAGATGTTTGTAAATCTGGGTATGCAAAAATTCAATTTCTTCTGCATAAGCAGATGAAGAAAGATTTGTACAGCACATCTCCTTTATAAACATTAAATATAAATGATTGATCATTGAATAAAAATTCATTTCATGGAACCAGATGCACTTCTTTGTAATTGCTAAAATTCATTAAATTTATCAATACTATCACCACAGTTATTCAGTTAATAAGGCTTGAGGTTATCTATTAGCTTAATAAGAACAATTTTAAAAAAATATTTTCCTACAGCGAATTAGTCTCCAACTTTTTCTCTACAGGCATTTTTCCATGTCTACTATGATATTAATGAATATTAATGCTTAAATTTAGAAATCTTGCAAAGATATTGGAAAATACACAAAGTATAAATATGTCTGAATAATAGAAAAGAAGGATGAATAAGAAAAATACTGCATTAACATAATATTACATTTATTTTTAAAGTACGTGCAATTAATACAAAAAAAGATTAAAAGCTATGGTAGTAATCTGCATAGTTTAGAGGAAGTACGTCTCTGTAATCTAGACAACCTACTATTATCCTATGATTATCCATTCAGTGCTTATGGTATTGCCAAATTCTAGCAATTTTTTCCTTGTTTAGATTTTTTTTTTCTTGTTTTTGTTTGTGATGGCTCAAGGAAGTGCAGATATTTTGCCAGTGTTACAGACATATTCAAAAGCAAAACAGGGGAAAAAAAAACACATATATTTGGACATCATTTATCTATAAAAAATAAATTCATGTTACTTTTCCTTTTAAGTTTCTAACACAAAGCTTTGAGTTGAACATTTAAAACTGAGAACCACAGGTCCAGAAACATTTTTATTGTTGAAACCCTCAGACTTTTCACCATATACCCTGAGTTACTGCCTGCATTCAGACACAGGTTTTTTGAGGCTCTGTACACACTGTTCTCTGTCATTGTAGGTGCTGCAATTATGTTATGGAGGAAAAACAAAACAAAAAAATCACTGCCAATAACAGAAACACATCCTATTTTAAAAGCTTAAAATAATTTCCTCTCTTCAAACAAATTTTCCGAAAATATTATTTTGCATTTCATGCCTCCCTTCGTTTTCTTTTTCAGTTGTTATAGAAGCAGTTGAATAGAACCACTAACAAGATTTTCCACAGATGAAAAAATGCCTCATGATACAAATATATTTTACAGTTTGTTTGTCTAAAAGATTCTAAATTTATTTGTGGCCCACACCACCCTTTCTTGTTCTATTATTTTGAATATATATTATTAAAATTGTAAAATATTTTGATATAACTAAAAAGTTTTGACATAAAATGTTTTGCTCATTGGGGGAAAGAAATAGCCTGTTTACTTGGAATCATGATTCTGAAGTAGTTTTATCACAGTAGAAAGTGAGAGTTGTAAAACTGGTAAGATTTCTTAAAAAAAAAAAGTACTCAAATAATAGTAACAAAAATGACTCTGAAAAAAACATAGATTGAATTACAAATTGTAATGAAAACATTAGAAACAATAAAGAATTAAACATATCAAGGCTTATGAAGTGCAGAACTAAGAGGAAAAGGAAGTTCCTAGTAAGTTACAGATGAATCTTTTTTGCAATTGTGCAGTAATAAAATTTGTGGAATAACTTCCACAACTTTTAGGCTAGCTGCATTTTTGGCTCTCAGAAGCATGTAAGACTAAATTGTATTAGGAAAAGCAAGACATTTTTTTAATACGTTTTTTTAATTATTATTCTATGACGTAGCTCTAACTAAAAACAATAATAAAAACAAAGAAAAATATTTAGTCTTGTACAGAGGTTAAAAAAACTGGTTGTATCTCTCCCTTCTGTGAGGGGTAGATGCTGATTTTAAAAACAGTGTCAGTTAAATTGAACAATTTAGATTTTTTTTCTAACCAGTTCTGATGGTCACATGTTACATCTGAACATTTTCTGAATTCTTTTCATATTTATTAAGAATAAATTTTCATTTTTATTAAGAATAAAAAAAATTAAAGACTTCTTTTTTGGTAAAATTTAGAATGAAAAAACAAATGGGATGAATGAAAGATTATAAGCATGACTGTTTTAGGGACTGCTATGTAAACTGCTTCAATTCACAGAATCACAGAATCACAGATTTGCAGGGGTTGGAAGGGACCTCAAGAGATCATCGAGTCCAACAGTCCTGCTAAAGAAAGTACTCTACAATAGGTCACACAAGTAGGTGTCCAGACAGGTCTTGAATAATTCCATAAAAGGGGACTCCACAGCCTCTCTGGGAAACCTGTTCCAGTGCTCCATCACTCTTACCGTATAGTTCTTCTGCGTGTTAGCATGGAATATCCTATATAAAAGTTTAGGCCATTACTTCTTGTCCTATTGCAACACACCATCGAGAAGATCCTGGCCACACACATTTGCCTCGCACCTCCCTTTAAATAGTTATAAATATTTATCAGATCTGCTCTGTTGTATCAGGCGTGTTACGGGGCACTCGGGTATGTGACGGGGAAGGCCCTTCCTCATATGCTTGCTATTGGTTCACCTACTTTATTTGAACCCATGACATAAGAAGGAGAGGCTGTCCTTCTTTGTTTTCATAACAAAGGGCACAACAACTCCGTGTATGGCTTTTCGGAATTGAGTGGACAGTGTGGGATATTCAATATGATTGGCCAGGGGCCTGCGTGAGCTTCTGGAACAGTCTAGTAAAAGATAAGACATACTGTATAGTTCTGTAGCTTTTAACAATAAATGCCATTTTGCCGCTCATCACATTGATGTGTAAATGTGACAAGGTGGCCGGGGACAGAAAGTAGTCCTTGCGGGCAAGGCGACACGTTACGAACGGAATATCTGATGTGGTGGTCTTCCCCACACTGCTCTCAGTCTTTTATTCCCCAGGCTGAACAGACCCAGGTTACTCAGCCTTTCCCAGAGAGGAGATGCTCCAGGCATCTTTTTTATCATCTTTGTGGCCCTCCACTGGACTTCTCCCTGTCTGTTTTGAACTGGAGAGCCCAGAACTGGACACAGCATTCTAAATGTGGCCTCACAAGGTCAGAGCAGAGGGGGAGGATCACTTCCTTTGACCTGCTGGCCATGCTATTCTTAATGCATCCCAGGACACCATTGGTCTTCTTGGCCACAAGGGCACACTGTTGGCTCATGGCCAACTTGTTATCCACCAGGACCCCCAGCTCCTTCTCCACAAAGCTCATCTCCAGCAGGTCATCCACTGACCTGTACTGATGCACTGTGAACCATAGAATCATTTGAGTTGGAATGAACTCAGTCGTGTAGTCCAACTCCCCTGAGATTATTAGGGCCCCCAGTACAGGAGCTGTAGAGAGGGTATAGAGGTGGACCACAAAGATGATCAGAGAGCTGGAGCTCTTTTCCTATGAAGACAGGCTGAGGGAGCTGGACTTGTTCAGCCTGGAGAAGAGAAGGCTGCGGGGTGACCTCATTGCAGACTTGCAGTGGCTAAAGGGAGCCTAAAAACAGGAGGGGAGTCAACTCTTCACAAGGGTCGATAATGACAGGACAAGGGGAAATGGTTTTAAGTTGAATGAAGGAAGATTTAGGCTGAATATCAGTGGGAAGTTCTTTACCAAGAGAGTGGTGAATTGCTGGAACAGGTTGCCCAGAGAAGCTGTGGATGCCCCGTCCCTGGAGGTATTCAAGGCCAGGTTGTATGGGGCCCTGGGCAGCCTGGTCTAGTATTAGATGTGGATGTTGGTGGCTCTGCCTGCAGCAGGGGGGTTGGAGCTTGATGATCCTTGAGATCCCTTCCAACCCAAGCCATTCTATGATTTTTTCTATGATCTACAGATTGATCAGGTTGCTCAGAGCCTGGTCCAGCCTGATCTTGAATATATCCAAGGATGGGGCATCCACTACCTTTCTGGGCAACCTTTTCCAGTTCCTCACAACACTCATCATAAAAAACTTTTTCCTTATATTCAGTCTAAATCTCCTCTCTTTTAGTTTGATCTTTTTTCCTTGTCCTATCAAAATAGACCCTTCTTATAGACCCCCTCAAGATACTGAGGGGGATACTCTATCAGGTCTCCCCAGAGCCTTCTCCAGTCAGAACAGCCACAGCTATTTTAGCCTGTTTTCATAGGAGAGATGTTCCATCTCCTGGATCATTTCTGTGGTCCTCCTTTGGATATGCTCCAAGAGGCCCATGTCTCTCCTGTACTGAGGACTCCACATCTAGACACAGTACTCCAGGTAGGTCTCACAGCACAGAGCAGAGAGGCATGATCATTTCCCCTGACCTGCTGGCCATGCTTCTTGACCATGCAGGTCAGGATACTGTTGGCTTTCTGAGCTGCAAGGACACATTGCTGGCTCACGTCCAGCTTCCCAACTATCTTTTCCCTGAAGTTCTTTCAGCAGGACTGTGCTCTATTGTTTCTTCCTCCTGATTATATTAATAAAAAATGCTTTTGTAACAACAACAAAAATCCAAACAAACTCATTGAAAAATCCACCATAAACTAGAAAGCCTTGTTCAGTGGTACTGAAAAACAAAACAGAACAAATTAGATTAGTCAAAATTTTGCCAGTTGTCTTTCAGGTAGAATATCATATTTTGACAAGAGTAGGACAAAAACATTTTGAAGAGACACTGAGACATTTATCATGAATCAAAGCGGACTAAGTAATCTTATCAGCAAACTCTACCACAATTTTACTTTTATTTACATACACTGTGTAATGGTCAATTTTTAGATCAAGTCAAATATTCCAGAAAAAAAGTCTCAAAAATCTCTAAATAATATTAATACTGTTTGTGTTCAAGAAATGCTAAGATGTTGTATGAATGGACATGGTTTAGTGAGGAAGTATTGGTGGTAAGTGGGCATTTGGACTAGATTATCATGGAGGTCTTTTCCAACTTTTGTGATTCTATGATTCTAAAACTGAAACCCCAAATTCTATTTGTAACATGCTGCAATACATATCTACAGTGTGAATTTCACCTATATACTTAACAATTTATGTTTTCTTATTGTGACTGTTAAAAGGTTGTCAATGGTTTACGGGCGTTTGGTCCGGTTCCGTGACGAAGGGGACGGGGGATCCACGGGTCCACACCCCATGAAAAGGGAAAAGGGAAAAAGGGTAAGGAGATGGCCCTGAGTGCAAAGAACAGCAGCAACAATCTGAGGAGAAACAAACTAATCTACTGAATAAGATATCGGAATGCAAAACAACACACTATAATACAATATAATTACAATTTAAGCTGATAAATCCAATGCAGAGAGAGAGAATGTCCCAAAATCAAGGTAGGCCTTACTCTACTACCGACGATAAGACGGCTGGAGAGCGAGGTGCTGCCAAGACGAGAGACAGCGGAAAAAAGGGACGAGGTCTTGTGATCTGCAATTTTTTATACTGTGAGCTTTTATCTTTTCCCTCCGGCTGGAAAATGGTAACAAAGGAGCAAAGTGCTGTGGGGAATGTAGTAGTCCTTCTCTTCTGAGAACCAGGTACATTCACTACATGATGTTATGATGTGGAATACCAATAACCGAAAATCACAAAACCATGACAAAGGTGTATCATAATATTTAACCGGTGAAAGATCTATGAATGATATTACAAATAAAAACGAGTTCATTAATTCTCAGAATAAAGATTTGCGAAGAGTAGATGTCAGTCATTCCAGAGTCATGTACAATTAAAACTGAGGACAAGAACATAAATCTTAATACCTTCCTTTTAAAGAATCAGGAAATTTTTGCAGTGCTCTTATCATTAGATAGAAAATCTCCAAATGCTTTAATTGTAGGTAAGCAAAACTCAAACACAATCCTGCACTGTTAACAGAAATACTGATTGAAAAAGTCACATTTTTTTTTCTGTGCACAAATATTTCTGCTCCATAGAACAGTCTTGAGATCTTTCATCCTCTTTAACTCAAGTATTGCAAGTTTTAATTAATGTTTCTCATATTCTTTGAGAGGTATGGGATAAAAAAAAAGTTATTTTCTTTTGTACCAAAGATTATTTCCATGTATATAAAAATAAAATATCAATAAAATACTTCATTTCATTATGTTGTCTTGCCAGAAAATTAATCATAATTTGGAGAAAATAGGAGCTGTATTTTCTGAAAGTAATTTAATTTTCATTTAAGTAAGAGTGATTTATTCTCTAGATTTACAAACTCACAGAAACCATGACACTCTTCAGCAATATTTAAAATTTTAGCCGACACCTATGTTTATAGGATTTTTTTAAATAAATTATTAACTTCTTAGAGCATTTTTTTCCCCAAATTTCTTTAAATCTCACAAGATCTCCATTATCTGTATCATAAAAATTTAGAAAGAAAACTGTAAGATTACTTTATTACTTTATTCATTCTATCGACTTCGTCATATAAATAAAAATCACTGACAAGAATTACAGAACCACAGAATTCTGTCCTGATGCTTCACACCTCTAAAAAGAGCCTGGTCTCATCCATTTGACTCATCCATTTTAGGTATTCATCAACAGTGATGAGATCTCCTGCCATTCCACTCTTCTCCAGGCTGAGTCACAGGTCTCTCAGCCTTCTCTCCTATGGTAGATGTTCTGGTCCTTAATCATCTTTGTGGCCCTCTGCTGGACTCTCTTTAGAAGATTCCTACCTTTTTTGAATTGAGAGCCCAGAACTGGACAGTCTTCTAGCCATGGCCCCACCAGAGCAGAGCAGAGGGGAAGGATCACCTCCTCAACCTGCTGACCAGACTCTTTTAATGCCCTCCAGGATACCATTGGCCTTCTTGGCCAATGATCATTAACTAACCATACTATTGCATTTTCAACTTCTTCCTCGAACAGCTGTTATTTAAATCACCATACAAACTAACAGACAGGAACAACTATTACATGACAACTCACTCTTGAACAGTGCTAGTGCATCTTTCAACAGGATAGGAAGAAAAAAAAGATTAGAACTCTGCTTAATGCTTTTTCTAGACTTGGACTTTAAAATAATGGTTTAAAGTTAACACTGAATATAGGCCTTACTATTTTTATGATTTTCATCATCAAGACAAACAAAATCGATCAAGAATCCAAATTTTCTGACACTGTGAGTCATTACTTCATATTTATTTGTGTTAAAGTTGCATTAACCATCAACTAATATATGGTTGCTTATTCAGTTGTTTATTCAGTTCTAGGGAAAGTTTGTCTAAAAACTTACTTCAAACCCATTGCAAACTATGAATCAAATAGTATCCTGAAAATCCACAACAAAATCAGTTTGCAATTCAAAATTAAGAGTGTTCCAAGAAGACTGTGAATGATGTAAGATTTTTTATGTCATTCAACTGGAATTAATTTTTGGCACAATTTTTCTTTAAGTTTTGTATGTTAAAACATATTTTGCTACTTTTGGATAAGACAAGTTTCCTTTCTCCTTGTTTCCATTTTTAAAAAATCACTTGGATTTTTAGAGACTATATTGTGAGAGAAGGATAATAGTTTTATAGACAGTTCTGTTATCTTGTTCTTCCACAGATTCAAGTGCCCTACATTTTTTACATTCTTTATTACTTCTGTGTCATTTTACTTGTTCTCCTTACTTCTGAAACACAATCCCTATTTCTTTCCAAAGGTATGTTTTTAAAAGTATATAAATTTGAAGTATTGCACCTATATTCCAACAAAAATATTTTTCAATCTGAAACAAAGTCTTTATCAATGAGAACAACTTTCTTGAAATGACAGACAAACAGACAAAAAGCTGAAGGGATCAAAAAGTTTCCTTAAATTTTATAATCCCATTTTCTCAATCTCTTAAGGATATATTCTGGTTTATGGCAAACTGCACACTTATGTGTATATTTCAGAGCATAAAAATACAAAAGGATATCTGTTTCAGTTCTTTTAGGGAGATTATTTTAATAACAATGTATAAAAATTCCTTGGAAGGTAATTTATTCTTGCATAAAATCTCTCTCTTTCCGTCTTTCCTCTCTTTCTTCTAAGTACTAACTTTAACACAAAATCCTGCTTTGTTTCCAAAAACACTACAGTTTAGTTTTCCTCAGCACAGCGTATAGATTATACTTTATACAACAATATTGCCAAACACTTTACATTAAATGTTTTTCTCTTGCAGCATCCCTTTGATATTTTCTT
The DNA here is from genome assembly GCF_002078875.1 of Numida meleagris. Taxonomy (NCBI): domain Eukaryota; kingdom Metazoa; phylum Chordata; class Aves; order Galliformes; family Numididae; genus Numida; species Numida meleagris. Next base: position 29,908,408 of record NC_034438.1, read on the forward strand.
TTCTGCACGTGGGCTGGAAAGACTAGATCTGGACTTAAGAGCATGTATTCTCTACCATAACACACCCTAGCCCTAGCCTGTGTACTTATATTTTATCAGGCTGAAATCTCAGTTTTCCCTCAAATGATTACTATTAGAAGCAAACTAATGTACATAGAGCAGGAATGGGAAGAACTTACAATTTAATTAAAGAGCTCCTTAAAGAAATTAAATGTGGACAGTTACAGAAGCAGTAGTGTCTGATTTCTCAAAGAGTTTGTGCTGCACAGGAGCTAAATTTATCTGTATTCAAATTTTGTGTTTCTACACTGTACCCTGTTTTTTCTCATTTGAGTCTGTGGTTTCGCTGCTCATTTTTAAACTTTTATTACATATTGCTCATTTTCGATATATTCTTTAGTTTTCTAAGACTTTTTAACTTTTAAATTTAAAAATTGTTATAACCATAATATTTTACTTTGGGGCTTTTACAATCCTGCACAGCTTTTTTTTTTTTTTTTTTTTTAATCATTCAACTTAATTTATGCTTTTTAAACATTGAAGAATAACAAGGCCAAAGACTTGCAGGACCTTCAGCTTAAGTGATTAAGAAAGATTTCTTGTTAACTGAAAGCAACTTTTCAGGAAGTTAGTAGATACTTATCGTCTAAATGTTACTGGTGTCTTTAAAGGGATGTAATGGCAACCTTTCCATCTCCAATACATAGGTAATTAAATCATATTTAAATTGTGCTTTTTCCTTATGGAAATAGTATTTTTTTAGAAATATATAAATAAATTTACTTTTAGGAGACAAAGGCATAAAATAGTTCAGTAAAAGCAATTCTTCTTTCCTCATTGAAACAATTTATAAACAATTTTAATTTTCCTCAAGCTACATAAATGTTAATATTTGCTTTCAGCACACTACTGTTAAATTTAAAGACCACACTACATGCAGCTTTCTACTTTAATTGCAAATAATTATCTTTAAAACATTTATCAAGGATTAAAAATGAACACACAAGTGTCAGGGTGCAAGTTTTACATTAAATACACCCCATTTACTTGATGTTATCTTCTTTATAAGACTGTGCTCATGGAATTTATTAAAAAAGAAAGAACAAATCTAAGCTCACATGATGTAAAACCTTCTGCAGATATGTTATATCATTTTCAAAGAAATACTGTTTTCTGTTGATTTAGTGAAATGTATTTCATGCTCAGCTCAACATATATTGTGAGCAGTTCTCAGGAACAATTTGAAATCAGAGGAGTTGGACAGGTTTTGCAGATAAAAGGGTTGAAGCCTTTTATTTAGACTAAAATTATTGTACTTGTTCTTTCTTTTTTGTATTGTTTAACTTTGTTGCATGGATCTTCAAAATTGCAAGAATTCAACTGGATTCCCACTTATAATTGAAACTACTAATTAAGTAATAAATAGTGTGTATAATATGATAAATACTTGCACTTCTTTACAGTGAGTGTACACAAACTCTGATAAAATAATTCATGCAAATTTTAAATGAAACTACTGAGAGGAGTTATCTGTTAAAAAGCATAGACCATAACTTTATTTAAAAACAAACTACTCACAAATTTTGAAGTTCTATCTGAGCAAGAACTGCTGACACCTCCTTAATGAAAGAACTGAATCCAACTATTTTATGAACTAGAAGAGAGATAACAATTGATATGTATGCTATCATCAGAAGATTACTAGAAGTTATTAACATGTTGTCATCTAACAATTACTAGAGGAAAAGCAACTTTGAGTCATTGATTTTCACATGAAAGACTCAAGTGTTTTTAACTCCATTAAGTCATGTAACATGACTTATTTATGAATCAGTATGTCTCTATCCACTGGGCCATAGAATCAATTAAACTCTCAAAATTAAAAATAAACAATATAAGTATTTGACCTAAACCTTCAGTTTATACACTGATCAGATTTCAAAACTGCTTTATTAAGAGCCTCTACCACCTTTTTACAATAAACATTAAGATAAAACATCTAGTGGAAAAGATATAAAGCAGGTTAATTCTTACAACTTTAATGTATTTGATTTCTTTTATAAGCAAATTTAAAACTTGATTGCCTTTGGAACTGTTTTCCAATTTCCCTTAGTGCTGGAATTGCATATTTGGTATAATATTTTTCTAGCTGTTAACCTGTTTCCTCTTGAATCAATTTGTACTTGAGACTTAAGAAACATTAACATAATCTAGTGTACTTAGTAAGTGATCATGTAAGCTACTCCCCCCACATTCTGTTTGTCTAAATTTTAGATTTTTCTTGGGAATATAGTTTTACCAAATACATTTACGTTTATGGTTAATCTCTCTAACAAGTTGCTGCAACAATTAGGAAATTAATACAAATAAAGATTGTAAAAATCTAGAGTATTCTTATCAAGAATATCAAGAGCAATATCTACAGACACAGTTAATAGTATTGTTATCTTCACAAAATCATCCTACACTCAATACAAAGAGCTAAGTTCTGCTTTATGTTTGTCTGCTAAAATGACTGATATTTGCATTATGCATTCTGTGACGTTTAGAGTTATTAAGATATTCTATGGTAAACACAATTGTAAGTTGGAAAACACTAAACGCTCAGCCAAATATCACTTTTGAAGAATTCTCTACATATTTTATTAAGTCATAAGACACACCACTAAGACTTGGGATGATCAGCAAAAGAATAAAAGCCTGACAGATATCCAAAGCATAAGTCAAAGATGAGCAAATAATATAAACAAATGGGTGAAAACTATAAAGTAATAGTATAAAACCTAAATGATTCTACAATTCATAGAAGCTAGCAATATACAATAATGTTATTTTGCAATTTCATATCAATAAAATAATTAATTATCTCTTCTTTTCCAGCAGAAGGTAGAGGGAGGGGTGGTTGAGAAGGGGCAGGAAGTGAAAGAAAGAAAAAATCAACTCTGTACAACTCTGTGCTCAAAAATTACAATCTAAAAATTCTCATGAAAGCACCTAAATTGTAATTTCACAGAAGAGTGAAGTTATATTATGTGATGAATGAGATATAATGCTTAGTCACTTAGGTGTGTGAGTTCCCTTTATAATTACCATTGATAGAAGTTGTTGTATTGGGATCATTGCTTATATTAATAACCCAGCTTTTGTGTTTGCACATTACTTTAAAGTAAAGGTGAAAAAATGTAGGGGTCTCGATCATTTCACCCAGGGCCTAGTTCAATCTGACAATATTATTCTAGTTATTCCAGTATGTAACTATTCAATTACATTCTATTGCTTGCAGAGAAAACTTGTACTACATAAGAAAACATAGTGTGGTGGGGAGGGAAGAGGGGAGAGAGTTGGAAGTAGATGTGAGGGAACTGAAAATATGTGAAAACTGCATCATTGAAAAGACAACTTACTTTTTAAAGGACTTAAATTAAAGTCTCTCCTATTTAACTTTGCAAAACTATGATTAATACTAAAAACAATGCAAGTACATGCTCTTACACGATACATGTCCTCTCAGAAGACATCATAGAACCATAAGCGTCACACATTTCATTGTCATTTAGGGTAAGAAAAAGACAAAGCAGTAATAACACATAACAAATATTAAGGGGTGGTGTAAAATCAGAATTAATTGTAAGTGTACGCAGTGAAATCAGTCACTCATGTGAGCAGAGAACTGATAAGATATGCCTATTTTGTAATTCCTCTTACTCTACTGCACTGGTTATATCAAGAAACTATACTTCTTGGAAGTAAGCTTATGGAGATGAAGATAAAAAAAATACATCTATTTATTGTGATGTCTGAAGAGAGAATTTAAACAGTTGGAAGCAATCGTAGAGAAAATTCTGTTCTTAGGTTCCAAGTATACTATAACTATAAAAAATCACCATAACTGTGTTACCAAATATTAGCAGGTGAGAGTAGCTGTAGAAAACATCGAGTATTACTGCAGGATGTTTTTTCCCTTTATTTAACTTTACAAAATGTTGTGTTTGGGTCTTTTTTGTTTTGTTTTGTTCCATTGTTTCTTTTTTTTTGTTTTGTTTTGTTTTGTTTTTGTAATGAATAAGACAGTTGATCAAATAACATAATATAGTTGATTTGTAGATTAACATTTTGAATAAATGAAATATGATATGTATAAGGAAAAGTAAAATATATATATATCAGAACTATGGAGTATAATGATTAATGCTGCTCATTGTTCATAGCTGCCAAGTTCAGTTTTAATTTTGATGCAGATTCCAGTCAGGTAAATGCTTCAGAGTTTCAGCGGAAAACAAAAATATACTTCTAATACAAAGATATTAATGATTTTTCTACTGCAATACTACTTTATAGGATCTTTATGTCAAAGACTAATGTCCTGATTCACTTGAAGCAAACAAGTCTGTGAAAAAACATTTTTGAAGAATTTATGTTCATAAAAAAGTAGGTCTGCTCTCATCTCATAGCTAACGTTGTAATTATCAAATTTAAGTATTTTTTCTCTGCTGTTGAGGACAACTATACATAGTTTAAAATGTGTCCCAGTTTATCTTTTTTAATGAAGAATAAAAAATACTAGAGATACAAATACTAGAGATACAAAGACTTTTTGAGAAATATTTGGGATACACTCTTGAAGTTTATCATGCAGGTATATCTCTTAGTGACATCATCTGCATATCTACAAAACATGACATCTAGAGAGTCACACCCAGAGCAAAGAAAATATCCACTTAAATTAAAAAAGTTGTAATACTAATTATTTATGAGTATTACAAATTGATCTACAACATCCAAACTATTTTATCACAGGTTCATTAGAATAGTTGACACAGTGTTAATAGCACACTGATGGTTTGCCTGCTGCCAAGCAGTCAGTCCATGGGGTCACTTCATGGGGAAAAGCTACAGCCTTTAAATCACTGGGAGGAGGTGGGCCACTTTGTGAGGTGTGCTGGGCTGCAGGCTGTATATGCCTGGGCTGGATGATCAAACTGACGCCAATTGTATGAGGCCAGGTTCTGCGCTTTGGTCTCAACAGCACTATGCAGTGCTCTCTACAGGCTTGGAGAGTGGCTAGAAAGCTGTGTGGAGGAAAAAGACCTGGGGGTGCTAGCTGACAGCCCTCTGATCATGAGCCAGCCGTGTTCCCAGGTGACCAAGAAAGCCAATGCCATCTTGGCTTGTATCAGAAATAGTGTAGTCAGCAAGAGTAGGGAGGAGATCATCCCAGGGAACTGATCAGAGTCACCATCCCTGGAGTGGTTTTTTTTTGTTTTTTTTTTTTTTGTTTTTTTTTTGTAGATGTTGCACTGATTGACATGGTTTAGAGGGCATGGTAATGACGAGTTGATGGCTGGACTAAATGATCTTAGCTCTCTTTTGCAACTTCAATAAGTCTATAATTCTATGAAATTAAAAACATAGTTTCCATATCAGATTTCATTGAAACTTATTGACAGTGCATTGCTTTAACTTTTTAATGGCAAGCACATAGCAAAACTAGTGAAACAAATGTCTCTACACTTCACTTACTTGATATAATAATATCTTGATCTGCAGTAGAAATGTGTCTGAAAAATCTTTTTCACTATAAGTCCTCAGCTTCTACTGCAGGTGTTACGGAAGTAAATGACAAAGTTCTTATGCGTGTCTGAGTTAGAGGTATAGTTAGTAAGGCAGGAGAAAGACAAGGAGAGTGAGAGAGAATTAGACTTGATTAAAATACAGTATAACACAACTGTTCACATTAAAAAAAACACAGCATATTTTTCATCGGAATCCAACAAGTGAGAAATGTCAAATCATTCCCAGGTTATAAACCGAAGAAAGAATTCTGAGTTCCTGTTTCCAATGAAAGGCCAATTTTCACTTACTTCTGTAAACAGTATATATACTTTGCTCTGTAGAAAACTTCAAAGACTTTTAATATTCATTTAAGAAAAATTTCTGGAAAGATGGCTCATGATGATATAGCCAAACTCTTCTCCCATGCGTTTAGTGCCAGCTTTGTAGTTATTTTCTCTGGAGATCAGACTGAAGGGAAAGAACAGCTAGTGTGACCACATTGCTCTAAACAGTATTCTTCTGGTTCTCACAGTGATCTGATGAGATTGCCTATGCTTAATACATATCCAGTAATGTTTATGTGGAGTTTACTTTCTCAGGGAAAGAGTTCTTTTATGAATATCTCCTTGTGAAGTCAAATAATTAAGGAACAAAGGATGGGTAACTATTATGCTAAAATCTGACCATGCCCAGGGTTATTAAGATGTTTTATTTTGAAATAGTAATAGTAATAGTAAGTAATAGTAATAGTAAGTAATAGTAGTTTGTAATTATAATAATACTTATATTTCTTTGATGAAGAACAAAGCCTCAATTTATTAATTAAATTATACTATGATTGAGGAAGCAGTCTCAGAAATACACCACTAGAGATGGATTTTTGTGCATTTTATTATCAAGACAAGGTGGTACTCTTGTGCTACTTAATGAAAGCAAAATCTATCATGCAAATTTAGTATATTTTGTGTCATCATAATCAAAGGCAGGCCAGTGAAAACAATGTAGGTTAACTGAATAATGTGAGAACCGCTGTAAAGAAATTTCAGCCCTATCTCAAGCAACAGACATTTATAAAAAATAAAAATAAACTGACAGAGTTTGCCTAAAAAGAGAATCTGAAATGTTGCATTGTCTTTTTTAAGCTTCTTTATTCCTCTTCCTAAAAAACTGTCCCCACATAGACTTCATTCCCTCTCCTATTTTGCACACTGGAACCACTGTATTCTAAGTATTTCAGAAAAATTACTGGAAGATTAGTTTTAAAACCTAGCAACTCTGAAGTGAACCTCAGAACAACTGAACAGATTTACAAGAAAATTACTACTTGTGGATTTAAAGATCTGATATTAGAGTCACATAAATGTAAATCAGCAATTATAAATCAGCAACAAAAATGATATTTATGTGTAGAATCAACATCAGGAACACAAGGTATGATATTTAATCTGTTCTATTAGGACTGTTAACTGCTGTCGAACTATACATATACCCCTTACTTTATTTTAAATCCTTTTAGATAATAGATAAATGGAGGTATAATATTTTGGAAATATCTGTGAAATGTGGGATTAAGCATATCCTTTTATTAAAAAAAAATGTATTTCAGATACAGAGCAATAATATTAATATCAGCACAACCTATAAGAATAATTTCTCTCTTAGAGATTTCTGCAATTAACTCTTGGTCCATATTTTGGCTGAAAAATATCCAAATATGCAAAATTTACAAGTGTGAGACCATACAGATCAGAGAGAACAACCATAAAAAAAAGAAAAAGGAGAAAGATTAATCAGAAAGCAACAGCAATTCTACTCTTCAACCTCTCTCACTTTTGCCCTAGAAGTCTGTATCACTCTGCTTCCTTCTATCTTATATCTTCCTTCTTAATGTTTCTCTTAATGATAGCAACGATTTCCTAAACAGTACCAGGGAAATCTGTGACTTCTGATTACCATGTCAAATAAAGTTTGTAAATAGTTTATGAATACAAAACTATCACAAGGAATTAGGAGACTTCGATTTTTCAATAAACACAACATGTATTTAGCAGCTCACCCCCAAAATGCTCATCACTGTCCCTCTTACATCTTCTCATTAGTTCCACATAGGAAGTAGAACCTAACATGAAATTTCACTGTTTTCATCATGAACTTACTTCACTCTGATGTTTTTCAAAATGTGATAGATTTCTTGCTTAGAGTTCAATCAGCTGCCCCTAGTCTTCCCTGTAATCTAATGTTTACATTGCAAAAAATAAATAAAAAATTTAAAAATGTGTATTAAAAACACTGATGCAGTGAAACTGAGAGCCTTGAGTGTGACACTAATATATTTTCAATAGTGGCATCATATTTACAATATTGAACAATATTTTAACTAAAAATATTTTGCTATATGAACTACAGCATATAATTACTATTCCTACTAGCTCTGTCTTCCATCCAGTAATCTATAAAAACTGTCCTCATCTTTAATGCATGACTTCAGATTCCTCACACTTCTTCAACAGCCAGCCATGCAATCTGATTATAATCTACTTCTATAAAAGGTGGTTCATCACAAAAAAAAGTGTATTTGTTTTTTTTCTTGCTGGCAGGGAGTCAAAGATTTTAGTTAATACACAGGAATGGTTGCTCTTCTCACCCTATCATAGTCATCTCATATCACATTTGGTACATTTTTCTCAAAACTGAAAAATGAATGGAATAGGATCGATTTTCAGTTACTTCAGATGATACAGTGACAAATAAGAAGCTAGAGTAATCTGGTTTGAGATGGCTGTCAAGCATCATAGGGTTTAACCTTCAGAAGAATCAACCTGTTTCCACCTCACAAATATCTAAATTTATCTTCAAATAATGTACACATAAATAGGAAATAACATGGCTTAATTACAGAATCACAGGATCACAGAATTGTAGGGGTGGAAGGGACCTCTAGAGATCATCAAGTCCAACCCCTTGCCAAATGCAATTTCAGTTATTATTATTGTTCTTTTGTGAATGTGCTATAAAATTTGTTGAAGCAGAACATGGTTAAAATTTATCAAAAGGCCTTGATGTGAAGATAATGCTAAGAAAATGAATAAATTGAATTGTTTGTTGTTTTCATTGTTTCCTTCTTCTTTCTTAAGATCCTTAATGACTAACAACATTTAAATTAGTAAGAATTTGATAGCATATTATTGACTTTAAACCACCTCTAACACAAAAATTTGTTGTACGCAAGAACTTCCAAAGGGACATCGTTTTTGTCCCCACTCTAAAAATGTATCAATTGTATTATTTTTATAGATGACAACTAGGATTTGGACTCTAAAATCTGTAATGCAGGCACATCAATCAGTATTTTCAAATAATGATAGAAGTTTCATATTCCTAACATTCAGAAAATAACTTTTTAAGAAACAAAACTGATTTATGAAATGTACTACTTCAATTAGCATACTTGTTCTGGGTTTTCCTGATAGAGTTTCACGTGAAAAAAAAATACTGAGAATATGAACAAGAGGAAGAAGTTACCACTAGCTAACAGCAGCAAGCCACTGGCACTTTTGCACACACACTAACAACGTACAATGACCATCTGTTTCAGACATTCAAAATAGTGATGAGAGGTAAAAGTTAAAAAAAAAACGTCATAAAAGAATTTGCAAAGCAAAAATTTGATTCATTAAAGCCAATATCTCTCAGATATCTGGAGCAAAAATTCCATGTCATTATTTGGAATATTTAACAAATACTTTATGCGAGAAACATTTATATGAAGAAGTCTATTCCCTGAGCTGGTCACAAATGTACTCTTGAGGCTAGTTTAGTAAGTGTGCAGGCAGATGGGTGAAATGGAATATACTTCAGTGAAGAGAAAATGGAGGGGAAAATTCACAGAAAAAGGCTCTTTCCTGAACTTTATTTCAACAGTAGAGATACTTAAAAAAAAAAAAAAAAGAAAGAAAGAAAAGAAAAAGAAATATCTGAAATTCTTCCAAATTCATCTGCAGTGGCCTCCAGCAATCATACCCAGGACTGTCTTGAATGTATGCATAATAACCCTTAAAAAAAAATCTTTAAATGCATTTTGAACTTCATAAAGGTAAATTTAAATAATGCAAACTATGCTTTGTTCACAATCAAATCTTAAAAACTAATTTATTAACTTATTGTTCACTGAGCTTCAATTTCAGAGAGTTAAAGATGATCTGTCTTTAATAATGTCAGTTTCACATACTTTATCATTTTTGTTAAGAGAAGGCAAGCGCTAATCTTCAGTTTAGAATTAACTGCTCACAAAATATTAGTGATATCACATATAAATGAGGAGAAAAAAAAAAAAAAGATACCTTAAGCAATTCTTTTCATTTTTCTGTGTGTGAACTTAGAAAGATGCTCTCTATGACTTTGGGGGAAAAAAAAAAAAAAAAAAAAACCAACAAAAAAACTAGCACATTAAAAAGCACATAGAAATTAAAAAAACTACCAGATGCAAAGAAAATATTTCTATGTTAACCATGTTTAGGAAATTATATGCCTCACTTATAAATTCTTTAAAGCTTTCTATTTTTCTTAGTGAAATACAAATTCATTACAATTTACTGAAGGCACTCAGAGCATACTATGTAGAGCTCCATCATACAGCATCAAGTGCTACTTAGACATAAGTAATTCAGCTTTGAAGATAGACAAGTAAAGTGTCCAATAAGCTCTCATTCCTATTTCATCCATTAAATGATGTGTGATCAGGATATGCTGAATTAATGAATGAATTTATTAGTTTACCATCCACAACAGAGACAATCTTCACCACTGGTGAAGCCATCCCTCTAATTTTTAGTCCTCCAGGAAATAGAAACCTATAAATGCGGTAATACACTGGCTGTGGAGAAATGAAGTCAGTCTGCCACATCTGCATGACCTGCATGATATTATTTTTTAAAAAATTAAAGTCTCCGCAGTCTCAAGATCACTCTGTAATACAAGTTGAGATGTAAAGAAATAGATGAAAATGTGGCATAGCTTTTCCATACAGCCTGTACAGCTATTTCTGAAAATAAAACACCTTCAGAATTGATACAAGTTGCAACTTCATGTTAAAGAAATACGCTGGTCTCTCTGAGGATTCTTGTAATAAATTCCCATTAATATATCATGGAAATACTATGTACCACACTCAGCAATTTCTTCATAACTGTGTTTTAGACTACATAACATTAAACACATTATACATTAAAATTAAGTTTATTGATTTTTCTTGCTAATAAATGGCTCAGGTACTATAGGAGATCATGTATTTGCATAACCTATATATAGTCTTCTGTAGAAGCAGTACAGGGATAGGGTCATCAAAACAGATAATCACATAATACTCTAGAACAGAACTGTTATTTTCTATTTTGTCTACGTCTTCATGGATAAGGGGCGGGGGGGAACAACAACTAACCAATCATTCAATTAAACAAACAAAGCTTTTGATTATACTATGTTTACTCATAAAGAATTTAGGGCAGCGATATTTATATGTGAATACAAAGCTGTGAAAGATTAGAGATTATCAACAGATTACCTTGTTTGTTTGTTGTCATTTAAAATAAAAAAAAAGTCATGGTGTTTAAGCATTATTTAAATATTTTAAAAAAAATGTTTTATTGACCTGGGAAGCTCACACAATCATAAAATGATAGAATTTTTAAAGTTGGCAAATATGTCTAAGATCATCCAGTGCAACTGCCCATCTAAAACTAATGTTGCCCACTAAACCATGTCCTGAAGTACCATATTTACACTTTTCTTGAACACTTCCAGGATTCTGGAATATTTGTTTGATCTTAAAAGTTCATGGAATAGATCCTCACAAAAAATTCGTCAAGACATACGCAGGACGAGGAGGTGATCTGAGGCAAACAGCACAGCTTCACCAAGGGTAGACTGTGGTTCACCAGTCTGGTGACATTCTCTGATGAAGTGGTGGCATCAGAGGACAAAGGAAGGACAATTGATATTGTCTACCTGGACTTGTGCAAGGCCCATACCACATCCTTATCTCTAAATTACACAGATATAGATTTGAAGGCTGGACATTTCACTGGATAGGGAATTAGTTGAGTAGTTACAGCCAGAGGATTGTGGTCAACAAGTAAGTCCATGTGGAGGCCAGTCATAAATGGTGTCCCTCAGGGGTCTGTTGTGGGACCACAGCTCTTTGTCTTTATTGGTAACACAGACAGTGGGATTAAGTGGATCTTCAGCAAGCTTGCTGCTAACATGAAGCTGAGTTGTGCACTTGGCATAATAGAATGTAGGAATACCATCCCAAGGGTCCTGGATGGGCTTGAGAAGTGGGCCCATGTGAACTGAATAAGGTTTAACAAAATCAAGTACAAGGTGTTGCACTTAGCAGCAATCCTTTATGTATTTACAGACTGGAAGAACTCATTGGCAACAGCCTTGTGAAGAAAGACTTGGGAGTCCCAATGGACAAAAATCTGGTCATGGGCCAGCAGCTTATGCTTTCAGCCCTGGGCTATATAAAAAGAGGTGTGGCCAGAAGGGTGAGGGAAGTGATGGTTCACCTCTATACTTCTCTTATAGGGCTCCATCTGGAGTACTGTAAGACTGGGACCCCCAGTACAAGAAAGATGCGGTGCTATTGAAGTGGGTCCAGAGAAGGGCCACAAAGATGATCTGAGGGCTGGAGGACCTCCCTTATGGATAAAGGTTGAGGGAGTTGGTCTTGTTCATCCTGTAGAAGAGAAGGCTTCAGGGAGACCTCGGTGTGGCTTTCCACTACTTAAAGGAAGCTCATAAACAGAAGGGTTTATACACAGTCTGGTTGTGATAGGACAAGGAGGAATTGTTTTAAACTAAAAAGAGAAACACTTAAGTTAAATATTAGGGAGAAATTCTTTTCTCAGCAGGCACTGGAACATGTTGCCCAGAAAAGTGGCCTCCCATTCCTGGAGGCACTGAAGGCCAGATTGGATGGGGCTCTGGGTAGACTGATCAAGCAGTTGGCAATCCTACCTGCAGCAGAGAGGTTGGAACTTGAGGATTTTTCATGTTCCTTCCAACCTAAGCCATTGTATGATTCTATCATTATTAAAGGAGACCAGCATGCGTTCTTAAACTTACATAACTAAATACTTCCATTTTTAGTTCCTATTCTCATTCTAGAAGTGTCTAAGAACAAAGGAAGTAGAGTGAAATAGCTGCATTTGGGAGATATTAGGCATTTTAGAATGATGGCCATTACTGGTGGTCAATTTTCCTTCTGGGTGGAAAAACCATTGTAAGACAAAATTCTTCTGCGTATCAGTATAACAAATGTCATAATAGATGTAACTATTAAAGTAGATGCTTCTAGCCAGTCAAACGTCAGTATTGTTGACTACTCTTTTGTTTATTTAGCAGCTATTCTACTTTGCGAGTTAACAGTTGTCTGAGTAAGAATTCTGAAGTTAGACAGCTACTCCATTAAATGCTCGAAGTCATCATTGTCACGATGTTTTATACCATTTTCCAAAAACAGCAATTACAACCTCACAGCTAAAATAGAATAAAAATATTAAGTATTCTACCAATTATGATTCTCATCAGATAGAGGAGAATACACCTTATATTTAAATGCAACCCTTCTGCCTGTAACATTAGTCATAATTCTGAAAGAGGTTTGGACTCAAAAGTTAATTAATAACATTTTTAATTTGAACAAGTTGTACTCATTCTACTTTTCATTTACAACTCTGAGTTAGTTTTGAAATGGGGGCCAAGTTCTTCCTAGACTTCTAGCCTCCTTGGGGGACTGGAGGCCATACATTGCGCAGATAATCTATCGGTCCTGAAAGAACATACAACATGTCATGGCTCTAATAGATGGTGGAGCCAAAATATCTATAATTTATCTCAATCCATCATGATTTCTGGGTGCGCATACTGTTATAGGAGGGTTTGGTGACAAAATTATTCCATTAAACCAAGCTTGGTTAAAGTTAGGTGTTGAATGTCTATCCTCCTGGGAGTATGATGCCTCTATACCCCCAGTTCAGAAATATATATTGAGTATAGATAGACTATGGGGACTGACTCTCCAAACTAATATTGGAGAGTTCACATTATGGATTAGAAATATCAGTGTCCAGGCAGTGCAATAGATTTTTGTAGGGATATGCAAAGCATGAGCCCATTCAGTTAACTTAGCCATGCTGGATCACTAATATGATGCAGTATTAAGTCCCAGAAGGACTACAAAAACTATACAGGAGTTAGAGAAAGTAGGAATTATACAACCAACATATAGCTCATATAATTCTCCCTTATGGCTGGTCTGGAAACCACATGGAACATGGCACATGACTGTAGATCACAGGGAATTAAATAAAGTAATCCCACCATTTCATGCTACAGCATCCAATATTGCCACCTTCTTGGACACATTGAGTAGAGAGTTGGAGACCTACCACTGTGTCCTGGATCTTGTCAATGCATTCTTTAGCATCCCAATTTCTAAGGAATTGAAGGACCTATTTGCCTTTACGTGAGAGAGTAGGCAGTGGATGTTTCAGATCCTACCACAAAGGTATGTGCATTCTCCAACTTTCTGTCATAATTTGTTGGCACATGACTTGGCCAAATGGGATAAACCTAATGATGTAAAACATGGTTAGGTGTAGAACAGTATATGCCTACCATGTATGTAGACATCATCCCATGCAGTCACCTAGTAATGATGAAGCTAACATGCTGGCTCAGGTCAGAGTCTGGAAGATTCACCAGCAGAGAATATTGCTTATTGGTTGCATATGAGGTTGTGACATGCTGGACAAAAGATGATGTGGGCAGCAGTAAAAGCATGTGGACTGCCTGTCCAAATGTCAGATATTGTTCAGATGCATCACAGCTGAGAAGTTTGTGCCAGAATGTGACTGAGGCCACTACTGGAGACAAGAGCCCATCTTGCAAGAGGACACAAGCCCTGGCAGAAATAGCAGGTTGACTGTATAGGTCCCCTCCCTTGGTCTGAAGTGGCCAAGTACGCTCTGATCTGTGTTGATACAGTGAGTGGACTACTAAAGCCCTATCCAGTACCTCAAACAAATAAATCCTACACTATCAAGGCATTCACCAAGCTGACAGCAAGATACGGAACTCCTCAGGTCATTGAGAGTGATCAAGGAACACATTATAAAAGTGTAGCAGTACAGATGTGGGCCAAGGAAAATAACATTGAATGGCGTTTCCATCCATATAATCTGACAGGAGTAGGTTTGATGGAGCAATATAATGGAATTCTTGAGTCTGCTCTGGAGACTAACTCCCAGTTCATGCAGGGGTGGACCAAACAATTGCATGAGATGCTGAGAGATTTAAATGAAAGACCCAGAGATGGTCAACCCAGTGCCCTGTGTATGTTGCAAAAAACGTGGGCCTCCCTGTTTATGATCCAAATTAAGAGAAGTGATGTATGTTTGAAACCCCAACTTGGGATGCTAAATAATATTCTCCTCCCTTCCCCTGAGGCCCTTGTGCTGGTGACTCATGAGGTAAAGTGGCCTTGGGTGATGCAGGTAAGACTGAAGTGGTATGGCCAACTTGCACCATGGGGGAGGTTACTAGAAGAGGGGTTGACTGGTAACTGCAAGTAATATGTACATGGATCCCAGAAATTATAATACAAACCCCACTTTTCATTGTGAAGAGAACACTGATTTTATTGCTTTGACAGTTCAGAACCGCCCCCACCTCCGGTGCCTAATATACTCGTCCAACCATCAATATCAGGCCAAAGGGTGAGGTAAAAACAGCCTGGGCATTCCCTTATTTAGGCAGAAATATTGACGCAGGATGATAATACTACATGTATTTTATCTTGGAGGGCAGATTTGCCTCTTCTAGTACCACTTAGACACTTCTTTTATTCCGTCTGAGATCCACAGCCCACAGATATGCCCCAATGTCAGTGAAGAGTCATCATAACATTCTGTTCTTCAGTGGCACCAGGTAGTGGACTTCCTTGAAGGAAAAAAAAAAAACAACAACCAGACATCCTGGTAACATCTACTGAATAAATACTGCCAACATCTACGATCCTGTGAAACCTTGTGTGTGATCTTGGAACAACTATGAAACCTGCACACACAGGCAGGAATTAATTTACAGATTTTCTTGTACTGTGTATAGGAGTTATATACATCATAATAGCAATGTACAGGCTTATCTCTGTAAGTGCCCAGTCACTGTTCATGCTGTGGCGGTGTGGACTGTAGGGGAATTGTTAGGTCATGGCTTGAACCTGTGATTGACCTGGTGAAGAGGTGCGGTTGGACTAGGGAGCACAGGCAAATTGTTTGTTCCTCTGCTCCCCGTGTAACCAGAATGGCTGGACCAAGGGTGGGTGGAGCCACTCTGGACTCTTGTGAGGACCAGCCACTGAAGGGAGAGCATCACTTGGAACTAGGCTGCTTCCTGTGAAGAAGTGGTCAGTAGCCAGAGAGCCCCTTCACCAGTGTGCTGAGTTCAGCTCTTCTTTTTGTATATGACTATTGGCTTACCTACAAATAGTTTGCCTGGAATCTCCAAGAACCTGTGAGAAGAAATTTTGCTTCTTCATAAGCAGAACAGGATCCTAAATGAAAATTTTCAGTTGACATAAGTACTTTACCTATGAATTTTCAAATTGAATGTATAGAGTTGCCATCATATATATAGAAATCAATTTTTTCATCACGTCTCTTTACTAGAGTTTTATAAGACTTACATCATCAGTAAAAATATCTCTCCCTTCACAATCACACCTTATTCGTGTCACTATTTTTTCAAAGTATGTACAATTGAAAACAAATATTTTCAAGGATGAAATGCAGGGAAAGTAAAATTTCTTCAAAAATCTGAGAAACACCATGGGAATTCACTAAGAATTGCAACCACTTACATCAAACCAGTCTGACACATTAGTTTCACAAAAACTATATTAAAAATATCACACTAGTTTTGTTTATGTTACACTATTTTTCAATGTTTTAATAAAAAAAATAAGTAACAAAACTTTATTTTTTATATACATTAACTATATTATATGTTTTTCTTGTAGCTCGTGACAATTCCTCTACATTCGGTTAACCCTAGCCAAGCCACAACTTAGTTTTAACAAATTTAAAAAATCCTTGTTTTCTGGAATTTACAATACTAGATCTGTAGGTAAGTTTCAAGGTGCAATTATTGCTGACTGAATACTATGAAAAAGCTTCTTATATATCATACTATAATCAGCCTGTAAAATCCTGAAGATCCTAATATGAGTCTCCTGCTTATGTAAGACATAAATTTTAAGTGAATATGCTGCAAAAAGAGTTAAATATAATTTTTTTTTCTGAAAAGTGATTGTCTCAGTGAAAAAAATAGGAAAACCCAGACATAGATTATGCAAGATTCTAAGACTTAAATAAGAAAAAAAAAAAAAGAAAAAGAAAAAGAAACAAACAAATACAGCGAGCAATTTTACTTCAGTAATAGCATCTTTTAGGTTTGAAGAAATTTCTAAGCAAACAGACAAGAACAAGACTTGTGAATCTTACAAGTGGATTTAAAAAAAAAAACCAAAACCCAGAGAGATAGCTTCTCAAGAGTTCTCAAGAGTTCTCATTGATTTAGGATGGAAAAAAAGCACGACAGGCCTTTTATCCTGCCTAAAATAATAGAAAGCTCAACTTTGCTCTATTATTATAGTAGAGGGGTAATATGATTATGACCGCCATATTTAATTTATCATCATTACACCACTCTGTGAAGTACACATATTTTTAATGTGCAAATGCAGTTATGTAATAAAGAGAAACTGAAATGATTTTCTTGACAGTGGTACTGTCAGAAACTGCAACTAGACTCTTGGGAACCACCTTTTATATACCCTATATGAAGGAAAGGCGAAAGGAATGAATCTCTTAGAATTTGATTTGGTTGCTGTCATCTTGAAAGTGTACCTACCTTGGAATACTAAAACAAAGTTAGCCCAATATCAGTATTTAATGTACAACTCCTACATGACATTTATCTCTCAGTAATTTTAATGGAACCTAGGAACTGCAGAAACATCAGGTTTAGGGCCTTCTGGTCTCCAGGTTTTACTTTCTTCCTAGTATGCATACACTGGAGTGTACTTGTATTTGTATTTTTATTGAAAGTTAGATAACATGCTTTCAGAAAATAACAACTCATTTTAAACAAGAAATATTTCACTCCTCAGTAGTCTGATAACATATCTGTCATTTCACAGCTCTCTCTCTGAAGACTACATGCTGATTATGCTGATCCAAAATGACTGTCAACAGAGGAAGGAAATATATATTTGGGGATTTGAGTCTTTCTGTTTGAACTTAAATTTGTTGGCAAAGCAATCGAAATAAGGTGGTTCTTTGTTTTTAAGAAAACAACCATAAGAGGATAGCATATATTCTAACAAAATTTATTTTGATGTTTAAAAGTGTTCTGAATCTGAAAAAGAAATCACTACTGTAACAGTCTTCATCATGACACAAAACAGCAGATTTCTACAACTTAAATGTCTCCATAATTCTTTTTTAGCCTTTCCAGTAAGTGTCTGCTGTGAGAAGAAGCTTTTTCACTCCTTGGTCTGGAGGTGCCTTAACAGCAATTCACAGCCTACAAATCAGAAATGTAAAGAGATGGAAAATTTACACTGGTAACCAACTGGCCCAGGAGGTTAAAATTCAGTTGTGCTTTTTTTCTTGTTTGTTTTCTTTTTTTGTTTGTTTTTTAAAGCTTCAGGCTTCATAGTTTAGCCCCAGATTTTTTGATAGCTTTTAAAGAATGCTTTAACATCATAATAGTCTTGTTCACAACAAACTAATGGGAAACAAAATGACATGACATAGAAATTTCAGATTATCTTGTTTTGATCATAAACATTATCAAGGAAGGCCATTCAGGAGTAATACATGCCATCAGCAATAGTAAATTCAATCTGCTAGGGTGGGATTGAAGGAAAAATAGCATGTTTTTCTTTATGGTATAGTACTAACCACTCTTCTGAAAGCAACACTGGTCACATAAGGTTTATTCTAATCCTTCTACTCATTATCATGTATTTCCAATGTTTCTTGTCTCATCAAATTAAATTAAGGGAATTTTACCTCATAGAAGCAACAACAGACAATTTGTAAATAAGATTAAACAGCTTCAATTAGGGAATAAGTAAAATGAAGGCTTTTCTTCATTTTTTTTCTCCCTGATCATGTAATATAGAGATATACATAAATTACATGTGTCTACACTGATGTTTGATTAAACTTAAATTAGGGGACAACTGGCCAGTCCACTTCACCACAGGCTGTAAGAAGCTTATGGAGCATATCTTTCTAAAAGCTATTTCCAGCTTCTAAAAGGACAATAAGTGATTGTGAGGTTAGATTTATGATTCAGAAATTCCTCCGACAATAATATGACTTGATATGTGGCTAAGGGGAGAGCAGAGAGTTGATCACATTGCATTTGTGTGGCCTTACCTCGAGTACTGTGAGCGATTTTGGATGCCACAATATAAAAATGACATAAAACTGTTAGAGTGTCTGAAGAAGGGAACAAATAGGATGTGGGAGAAGACTTACGTGGAATGGCTGAGATAAGTTTGTTCATCTTAGACATAAAAAAAGCAATCTACAGTTTCCACATGAAAAAGAATAGATGAGGAGGTACTGATCTCTTATCTCTGGTGACAGCAATAGGACTCAAGGGAATGGCAAGATGTTGCACCAGGAAATGTTGGGATTGAATATTAGGAAATGGTTATTCTCTGAAATGGTAGTCAGAAGTTATAACAGGCTCCCCAAGGAGATGTTTATGGCAATGTCAACCTGACATCAGCTACCAAGAAGGGTAAAAAGGATGACCCTAGGGACTATCACTATCAACCTTAAAGACTCACCTGTATGCCAGGAAAGACCATGGAACAGATCTTCCTGGAATCTATGCTAAGGCACATGGAAGACAGGGAAGTAATATAGGAGAATCAGCATGGCTTCACCAAGGGCAAATCCTGCTTGACCAACCTAGTGGCCTTCTATGATGGTCTAACTGCATCAGTGGACAAGAGAAGAGCCACTAATGTCATC